>NW_008603555.1:7079-55070 GCF_000691845.1 Merops nubicus | reverse complement strand
AACCGCTGAGCACCACGTCCTTGTCTAGAGCAGGAGACTGGCTTAGGGAAACAGTCGTGGCAGGCTCTTCCCTGGGTGAATTAGGGTTGTGCTGTCACCACAGCTCTGGAGTAACTCCCACTGCTTACCTGCATTTGCACAAGGAAGTCGTTGTGGAGTAGTACCTTGGGTTTCTCTTCCTAGGGAAACCCCTTTTACCAGCTGGCTCGTGCTTCACATGGCTTTAGAAACATTCACATGCTTTTTCTGTGACAAGGTGGTGGGACAGCAGCACACCCAAGGTTACCTGACCTCCTGTAGACAGAGCATGGAGAGTACCTGAGGAACAATGAGGGAATATTATTTGGTTACCTTGGGCAGTTTTGCGTAGCAATTAAAGGCATTTTGCATTTATATTTCTCCTTTCCTCTGGAGGGACCCCAAACTGCTCAACAAATTGGGCAGGAGGATCATTCTATCTACCAAGCAGAGGCAAGTGTCTGTAGGCGCGCTGTGTTGGGCAGCTTGTAGTGTGAGATACCCTGGGGCAGGGGCTGGTCAAGGGAAGGGGATGCCTGCACGGTTGGCAGCAGCATGCCCATCCCACTCTTGGGGAGCGTGCAGTGAGTGGGGTGTGAGGGCCTGGGTGCTGAGCAGCCTTCAGAGCTACGAGGCTGATCAGAGTTTCTGTGGTGCTAGGTTGAAAGCAGAGGCTCTGGAGAGCAGGGTGGTCAGCGTGGCTGGGGTGCAGAGACCCAAACCACACACTTTTCTTCAGCAAGAGCAGAGGTACTGCAGAGATCACGTCCTGCCTTCCTCCCTGGGCGCTGGGGACAAAGTCTCCCCAGGGTGGCCTGTCCAGGGTCACCACTGAGGTGCTTCAGTGGCTGTGCCCGGCCGTGGCAGGCTGACGGTCCTCTGTGGGCACAGAAGTGGGTTGTTGGGCTGGATGTCAGGCTGTGGCACTGCTGCCCCCGCTGCTCCGGGCTCCCGCAGCCCTCTCCAAGGAGCCTGCTGGGATGGGAATGTCAGCGATTGCTGCGGGGCTCCTGCAGGGAGGTGGTGTCTCACCAGAGCCCTGCTGTTCACAGCACCGACCTCTTGCTAACCCCTCGGCAGCTGTGGAAATACTGGTCTGCTTTTACCTGTTTAGAACAACTGGGCACACTGTCCCCTCCCTCTGTCACACGCATGCCACGTATACTGTGTGCAGGAGGTGGGGCCACTGTCTCCCCTGCTCATGCTGCCTGTCCTCTCCCCAGTAAAGACCTGCTCCCAGACCCTGGTGAATACCTCTGTGAATTGTGGAGACTGAAGACCCATCTGTAGAGGTGGCAAGGTCTTGCTCACATCCTGCTTGTTAGCTGATGTGGGGTCTGTACCCATCTCAACTTATGCAGTAACCACCCAAACCTCTCTCCAGAGGTCATTAGCATCCCTTAACAACTTTAAATTACTTTCAGCCTTGACCAGCATGAGAACCTACAAAGAAAAGGGGTGTTTTTTTTACAGTGGAGGACAACCAACTTGAAGTGGATGTATGTTAGATTGTGCTATTTCTAGTTGTAGGAAGGTGACTGGAAACAGTCAGTATGAGTTTACCATAGCAGATCATGCCTGACTAACCCAATTGCTTTCTGTGATGAGATGCCTGAGCTGGTGGCAAGTGAGAGAGCAGTGAGTGTCATTTACCTTGGCTTTTGGTTTTGGATGTGCTCTCCCACAGCATCATCACAGCCAGCCTGGGGAGATATGGCCTTGATAGGCGACCACAAGATGGATTAAAAAGCTCTCTCTTTGTCAGGCTGAAAAGGTAGTGGTCAGTGCTTTGAGGTTTAATGGGTAACCAGTTCCTAGTCACAACCTTGAGGAGTCACCAGCATCCTGAGCAATTCAGCATCTTCCTCCACTCCAGGGACGATGGAGTGACACACAGCCTTGCCCAGCCGGCCCATGGGGACCATGGTCCAAGGGGAAGGTTGTTACACTGGAGAGTGGGTTGCAGGCTGGAGGAGGCTCAGCCTGCAGCAGAAAAGAGCCAACAGGGACCTCGGGAAGCTGGGCAAGAGAAATGCAGGTCTGGTGCCCGGGGCAGGGTCAGCTGCTGCCCTGGTGCAGGCTGGGGGCCAGCTGGCTGGGAGCAGCTCTGCAGGGAAGGAGCTGTGCCGCCTGGAAAAACTGCTGGGTTCGTGCAGTTTAAAGCAAAGGGGGGCTGAAGCGGTGTATTGATTTATCAGTGATGTAGAATTAACCAGCAATCAGTGAACTCTATAAGGAGGATCAATAGCAGCACCACGGTGGAGAAACCGCAGCGCTGGGCACCTCCGCGATGCTGGTGTCCAACTGCAGATTTCTCAGCAACCCTCCTGTAACTGATCTGCAGAAGTTATGCTGTGCACACAGCTGTGTGTCCCCGTGCTGTTCCTGTCTCCATGGCTGTTGTTGCCCAGGGTGGGCCTTGTAAGACCTCATGGACCTGGCAGTCCCTGTGGACGTGAGTCAGCGTAGCAGCTAGCCGCGTAAATCACTGCAGCTGGCTTTGGGCTTTGCAGGCAGTGGCAGAGGTTTATTCCCTGGAAAAGAGAGAAGCAGCTCTGCCGCTCACTGAGATGTCAAGGGAAGGTGTCTCCAGGCTGCCTACCTTCTCCTCTGCTCCAGGGAATGTCCAGACAAAAATGGTGAGCTAGAATTTCCCACCCAACGTCTGTTTGGTGCTTCTTCCCCAGCTGAACAGGTGAGTGCTCTTAGATGCTGACCAGATGAGGTGTTGGTGACAAGACACATAGAAGAGCTCCTGGGGAGAGCACAGCCCAGCTTATATCCCAACCTGGCAAGTGTCCTCCTCGCCTGGGTGGCACTGTGTCCTTGTGGCATTGTGCTGGCTACGTGTGGTGTCTACTCCCCACATCCATCTGTGCAGCTGTATGCAGACGTTGTTGGCTGCTGGAGGACATGCAGCAGCATACTCTCCTGGTGAGCTGTTGCTTTGACCTTCAGGTGGTATTTCTAAATCCTATGAGTCTGGCGCAGAGTGTTGTGGGGGCAGAAGCAAGTGCCCCTGGTCTATGCTGTTGTGTGCCCAGCAGTGGTGAACCCCAGAGCAGGTTTCTCTTCCAGACACCAGTGGTGTAGCAGATTGGGCAGAAAGAGAGAACAAGCTGCAGAAACATTCCAGAAATAATAGTAAAAAAAAACTACTAATGATAAGGAGTGGAGAAGCAACATCAAGTTCTTGAGATTTCTGATATCCCGTGTTTCATGTGGAGCAACACAACAGCCAGCTTGGCTATCTTTCAGCCCTGATGTCTGGCTGAATTTCTTCTCTTTTTTTTTTTTTTTCTGTTAACATTCAATTTTAAATAGAGTAGTCCTCTGAGGGCCTGAGCTCAAGCCTCTTACATGTGATAGAAGGTTAGAGCAGGTGGAGGGAGTTGTGTTAACCATCTCTTTGCCGGTACTTGCTGTTTTGTTGGTGAAGTTACTTCCATGCCATTTGGAGAAGCCATGCAGTCATGGCAGCTTTTTTAAAGCTTCTTTTCTCAGGCAGTTCAGGTGTCTGGCCATGTGCCATGGGGACATGTCAGTAAATAGCCATGAAATTGGGCTGTTTACCCAAGTTTTTTAACCAAGGTCTGCCAGGACTGGAGTGCAAGTAAGCACTGAAATATTTAAGCCTCATGTGGACTGGAAGGACTTTCTTTTCCTGGCTGCAGGGTGTCGAGATTTCACAGGGCAAGAAAAGTCCCTGAAATACTGTTTGAGAACTTCAATTTTTGGTAGTGTTTCTTTGTGAAAATTGTCATCCCCTTATGGCTGCATGGCATTTTTGCTTCTTGCAGTGACTTGGAAGCACAACAGAAAGTAATGAGAAGATGCAGTAAACAGTAATCCCTACCATCAGGGGCCTTTCCTGCAAGTGTTCCTACTCTCCCTGGGTTTCAGTGGGAGCAGGAATTTGGCTCTTCCATTGGCTTTTGGGCCTGAATGGAGATCAGGAAGTTTTCTCTCAAGCAGCAGTGGCTGCATACTTTGGTCATGGGAGGGTTAAATCTCAGTGATCAGGGTTTGGAAATTCGATGTAGGAGATTAGATCTAGAATCCCATTTTGCTGGTGCACTGATAACAGGATCTTATCAGCCTGCCACTCTTATTTGATTACCAACACTTGCTACTGCAGAAACTGAGAGGGAGAGATGGGAAGTGGCTATTGATTGGCAGTCAATAAGGACCAAGGTGCTTTCATCAGCCCCAGGGAAGGTGGCATGTTCACCTGCTAATTGCAGCCTGCAAATCACAGAGGGGCTGCTCTGGGTGCTGGGTATTGGCATGGCAGCACGTTGTGCTATCAGACCTATGCTGTAAGAGATCAGTCTTGAAAGGAGTGCTTTTGGCACTGGCCCTGTGTAAGCTGTGCCATCCGGTGACAGAGCCACCCACGCTCCAGCCTAAGGTTAGCAGCATTGACTGAATTCATCAAACATGCCCTGGGAGGATGGAGAACAACTGGGTATTGTACAGTGGGGCTGGCTGTGCTCACTGTCTGAATACTGATTCTTCCTTAAACAATAGGGGCTTGTGCAGTTGGGAGTAGGACCAAGCCTCCATTTTTCTTGAAAGAAGCCAGATGGGGTCTCATAATCTTTTTTTCTCTCTCTTTTTTCTGTGTGCATCTTTTATCTCCTTCTCTAGTCCTCCTTTCTCAGTGCACTTATGGTTTTGCCTCCAAGTGTGCCTCTGCTTTGCATGCTTTAGAAGTCCTTGGAGGAAGAAGCAAGGATTGGCAAGTAATGCAAATATGAAAAGAGCTGAGGAACATCACCTGCAACGATGGTGACACCTCCAGTCAGCGAGCTGGAAGAGATTGGAAAGGGCAGCCCCTCACACAGCCCCTTGTGTTCAGCACGCTGTGGTGGATGCAGATGGTCCCTAAATTCCTGGTGACTGGGAGCTGGAATACAGAGTGGAGTCCATTGCATTCCCTTCTGCTCTTTCCTGAGTTAGACTTGGTGCTGGGCAGGGCCCAGCCAGCTCCTGCCATTGCTGGTTAGCCGTGCAGAGCATGGAGTGCTGCACCCTGACGCGTGACCATTAGTGGCAAACTGGGACATGGCTGGGCCCAGCTAAATGGCATTTAATGTTCAGTGTGCGTAAGCAGGGCAGACATTTGATGGCACTTTTGGCATCAGGCAGGGAACATAGCTTTGTTCTGCACTAGTGGCTGCTGGAATGTGCTCAGCCATGGGAACTGCACGAAACAGAGACCTGAACACAGCTAAGTTTCTGGTAGAGATGTTCATGTGGAGATATTTACGGGCTCAAGTTGCACCAGAGGAGGTTTTGATTGATTTTAGGAAGAATTTCTTTCCTGACAGGGTGGTGAGGCATTGGAACAGGCTGCCCAGGGAGGTAGTGGAGTCACCATCCCTGGAGGGGTTCAAAAAATGAGTAGATGTGTCACAAGGGGACATGGTTTAATGGCCATGGTAGTGTTGGGTGATGGTTGGACTTGATGATCTTAGAGGTATTTCCAACCTTAATGATTCTATGATTCATGAACACCATGTGTTGCAGCTGTTCCTGCTTCACTTCTCCTTAGCTGCCTTTGCCACTCTTAGGGTGCCTTTGGTTCTGCAGTAAACTCTGTGGAGCTGAGCGTGGCTCCAGCGTGCCCCAGTAACCCACGGCTGTGTGAGCAGGAGCTGGGGCAGGGTGCTTGCTAAGGGGACCCACAGGGATGTACCTCTGTCCCATCACCCCGTGAGCACAGCCAGCGGAGGGGTATTTTTATGCACCATCCTCCCCTGGGATGGAGAGCCACCTTCCTCCTCTTAGAATTCTCTCTTTAAACCCAAGAGTGGCTATTTTAAAAAAATCTCACTAAGAGAATGTTCCATTTGCATGATTAAGTCCTAGAAGTCAATAATACTAAGCAGAACATTAATTCTGCCCCCAGTGCGTACAGTTATAAAATGATATTTAATTACACAATTACAAACTGTTTATCTGACAATAAAATACACTCTTGTTGTCTTCTACATGCAGAGCTTCATATGTGAAGCATCTTGTCAGATTCCTGCAGTCCTCTGTGCTCTCCACAGTTTAATTCTCCTCATCCTGCCACGTGCAGCTGAATTGACCTATTCCTAATTCTCTCTTAATTTTTAGCAAGCTGCTGGTATACATCAGAACATGCTCCCTTGGCATTAGAGTTACAATGGCGTAAACCAGGCAAAATAAAATAAGGAGTTTGTTCCTTGCATAGGGGTTGTCAGCCCTTCTCAATTTTTAGCACCTTCAGTATGTTCCAGGGGGTTGTAGGAGCCCCTTTAGAAGCACCTGGCTTTGTTTCCTAGCCTCTAGCAGTCTCGTTTGGTGCAGTAACCTTTCGTGGGTCCCTCGGGAGCAGTCTGTGTCCTGCCACCAAAATGGCACTAAGCCTCTCAGGCAGAAAATTCCCTTCCAAGTCAGTGGCTGTGTATCATGCCATTCAGTGTCTATGAGCACTCTGTTTTGGGGGGTGAAATGGTTAACTTCAGAGCTATTTCAGCTGCTAAACTGAGGTGGCCTAAATACGCCTGCCGTGGTTTTCTCTCATTATGTGCTGGTGTATTTAATTTCTAGTACGTTGTGTAAGAGCAGTGTACCAAACTCTTTTCTCATGAATGGCTTGGAGAAGTCCACTCTGTAATCCATAAAGAGGTCTGCTGTACTGAGAGGTATTGCACTTGCCAGTATAATACAGCTTTGTGGTAGTTAAACAACAAGATGTGGGCGTGGTGTTGATGTCTGCGGGGTGTGCGAAGAGAAAGAGTTGCATTTGGGTAGGAGTCTCTGTCATGCCACAGGAATTCTTCTATCAGAGCCATCAGGAACTGTTCTGTCAGAGCTATTTGTTTGCCACAGTTCTCCTCGATGTTGCCCCTTAATTGGTTGGTGTAGCACACGTGCCAGAGCGCCACTGAGCTAAGACTTGAGTGTCAAGCATCACTTTCCATAGCACAATCAAATCATGCTTTTTAGTGGGGGTCTTTTTTTTTCCCCAGTGGCTGAGTGCAGACATCTTTCTCTTGATGTACTGTTGCAATCAGGAAACACGTGCTTATCTTAGCACAACAAAATAATCCAATAACACCCAAACAACGGTGGTAGGCTGGCAGCTAGAAGTGTTCTGTGCTGGCCAGAGCTGATGGGGTAGAGTGTGACTCCAGTGGCTAATAGCTTCTTAAACACCCTGGAGCTCTGTCAGTAGCAATGGTATGTTTGGAGTGGTTGAGTCCAAGCTATGGCCGTGCTGCTGTCCAGGAAGCTTGTGGTGGCTCTGGCCTCTGCTGTGGTGATGAAGATATTCACTGGAAACTGTGGAAAGCTTGGAAAGGAACAGGAACAGAGCAGGGTGCTGCTGATGTTTAGGTTGATGGCTGTGCACTGAGTCTCTGAAAGCCAGACTGGACCAGTTGTAGTTGTATTGACTGAGGGTTTGTCTGCAGATGTTAATTAAAGTCTGTTAAATCCTTGTGTGGATGAGCTCATTCCTGGGACCTTACTCCAGCCTAATTGCCTTTACAGGAAGATTAAGCTAAACTGTACTGAGGTCATGTTACTTCAGAGCATGAGCATCCACACAGGGCTTTCTCATGCCTTAACTTCTCACTCCTAATTAATTCAGCTTAATTTTCTGGAGCCTCCCTAGACAGACAAGCCCTTCCCAGTCTCTGGATTGCCGTTTTCTTGCACAATCTGTGAAGCCTGTGTCCTGCCGCGTGCTGAACCTAGATGATGGGACAGGGAGCAGACAGGCTGAGGTAGGACTACAGTCCTCAAAGAAACAGCAAAGACCACTTAGACCCACCAACCACAACTGTGCCACCGTACAGGGGCAGCCAGGAGCACCCTGAGTTCTGGTGGCAGCAGAGCCCCTTGGCAGTGCTAGCTGTGGGCACCCGTCAGGGGCACAGCTTTGATTTCAGCCTGCCATGGGGCTGTGGTGCTGCAATCCCAGCAGCTAACGGGGTAAAATCCACCTTTGCTGGCAAAGAGAGAAATCACACCTTTATTACAGCTCCTTTTGCCATAACTGAGTAGGCTAGGATTAGATTAGATGCCATTTCTGCTGGGATTTTTTTCCATCTGTGATACAGCTGAGCATCTTTTCCCATTTTGGCTGTGCTTAACAGCCTTACACAATGCAGCTCTAAAGGGACCAGTTTAGGAGGTGTCTCTGCTCAGTTACTAGCAGCCTTTGTAGTGTGTGAGGTGGGCACCTAGTCCAGCCCTGGACCAAGGTTCCTGGCTGAGCACAAAGGCTGTACAGTGGTAGCTCAACTGGCCAGGTTTGGTGAGCTGGGAGCCCACACGGGACAGCTGAGGCAGCCACGAGCAGGAAAACCTGTTTCAGTCTGTTGCTAACATGCCTGTGGCTACTGTAGACCTGCTTGGCCAATTCCCTTTTCAAACTAGTGCTTTGTAGCAGCCAAGGTGGGGGAAGCTGGCTGCTTCTCCTGGACCCACCTCTGGGTTGCTGTTGGAGCAACAAAGCCTCAGTTACTCTGCATGCAGAATGGGGGTGGCACAGCAGCCATTGCCTTTCCTAATGCTGCATGATCAGGGAAAGTCACTTGCCCTGGGTCTTGTCTCTGGTCACTGCTTCTTGCAGTGCTCTCTTCCAGAGAAGCCCAGGACTGAGCATCTCTGCCCCCACAGGGGACATGTAGGAAGGGTTAGAGTGATTTTGAGGAAGACAGGAGCCAAGTTGGAAGAGACAGCTGCCTTAGCAGCCTGCCCAGGGTAGGGCATCCCTGCAGGTAGGGATGAAGTTGAAGGCATCTGTCCTACGTTGGGCACCAGTATGACAGGACACTGGCTTCAGCAGAGCTCTGTGTGGGACCAGATCCTTGCACACATCCCATGGCCTGGCCTGAGACTGGGGGAATGCAGAATCCAAAACTCATGTGAGGCAGGGTGTCTTCAGTGCCATGGTCCACACAGGATGGAGCAGCTCTTCCTTCTGGAGACCAAATAAGTTTTTCAGCTATGTTAATGGAATTACACGTTAGCTGACAGCTTAGCATCCTTCAGTCATAAGGCAGAAAGCCATCACTTGCCAGTGGGCTGGATGGAGTGAAATCACCTGCTGCATTACACCCCTGGGTCTAATGTCTTTATTTATATGTTAAGCTTAGAAGAGCACTTTCTTTCAGATGGAAGCAAAAAATAATGTAAATTTTATTTTCAGAGTATTGCCAGCTTAGCAGTCTCAATACTGTGTTTCTTCAAAAATTGTTTGAACGAGTATCTAAATGCTCCTGCCTTTGTTATAAATCTCACTGTGTGCATTTAAACCAGCTAATTTTTAAAATCTGAGCTACTTCTCATCACTTATATGAGGTCATGTGCTGCTGTGAGGACCTATACTTTCCTCACTCTCCTGGTGTAGATACTGCCCAGCTTGGACGTGTCTACAGGCGTGAGGTGACCCTTGATAACTGGGGTAAAGTTAAGAAGCTTGTTTGAAGAGGTAGTAGTAGAAGAATGGTCTTTCTTTGCTGAAGGACCACGTTAGTGCTTGGTTTAAAATAAACAGCTGGAGAGGGTAAGCAGAGGCTAATGTGGCAACGGGAAGCCTTCTGAAAATCCCTGTGGGGTTTGGTATGAATTCTCCTTGGCAGAGAGGGGTCCTGCTCCAGCCCTGCTGGGAGGGGCACAGCCCCTGAGTTCTGTCCCTTCCCCATGAGATGCCAGTGCTGGAAGAGCAGTGGGAAATGATGACCTGCTCCTCCAGCCTCAGTGGGTGGTTTTCACTCTACACTGGTGGGCTTTTGCCACTCGAGGTGGGCGGGTGGCTGTGGGAGAGCTGTGGACACGATGCTGGCTGCATGGCGTGGTGTGCTTCCTCAGCTGTGCTGTGCACAGAGCTGCAGGGGACGTGATGGATACAGGACTTTAAAAAGAAATGATTGTCCTTTCCCTTTCTCCATCAATTCCCAGCTTTAGCGCTGTCCAAGGCCAGGTCTCTGTGTGAATCCCCTGTCTGTGCAGGCAGCATGGGTAAGCTATTCTCAGTCTTCCACAAACAGGGGAGCTATGGAAAAATAGACTGGGATGCTTGTCTATCATCACCAAGCTTTGCTGTGTAATTACAAGGATTTTACTACTGGGGAAAGCAGACAAGGCTTTGTCTGACTCTCAGATCCTGGGCTGGGCTTGCAGAAGTGGTGGTTCAAAGTAAATAAATGGATAAACCCAGTAATCTTTTTACTTGAAAACTGAGCCTATTTCCTATAGGAACCACTGTTGGGGGGGGAAACCCCAAACCAAAAATTGTAGCAACAACAAAAACCTCCACAAATCACAGAGTCCTTCTAACACTGATCATACTCTGGAGAGCTAAATATGTCCCCCTCTAAGATTTAAAAGCCTCTAATTAGCAAAGCCAAGCGGTCACAAAGGAGGCCAGCAGCCATCTCTGAGCTAGACACAAGTGACTTGCTGGCAGTGTTTGCAAGGTCACCCCTTTCCTGTGTTTCTCACCCCCAAAACTGACGTAACGGGGAGCATCTACCATCCATTTCCCCTTGCCAGGGAGTGACAGGAAAGGTGCACTGGGAAGATGAGAAGCATGACTGATGGCAGCAGAGCTGTGCTGAATTATTGCCTCTTGCGTGGGGAGCAGAGATTTGCTTTTGGGATGCTGAACTTTAAATCATCCATCTCTTTCTTTTAAAGGTGAACTGAAGAGCTTTGCATGGGGGGAAAGAAAGAACCAGTTATTTAAGAGCACAGTAAGTTTTGAGCACAGATACATTTGCATATTGAAAATGAGGGCTGAAGTTCACTTCCTCCTTTATTTATTCTTTACCTGATATTTAGTAGTTGCTTTTGTCTAGTCAACAGTACCAAGTGAAGTAGTGTTGGAAAGGATTACTGTATTTTAGTGCTGTGCTTTCCAGATTTCTGCCTGTTCCCTCCTGTTCTCTTTAAATGCAGCTGTCCTGGAGTGAAGATGCTGTTGTATCTTGAGATCTTTGAGATGGGGTAGGGTTGGGTGGTCAACACAACCCCAGTGTAAACCCTTAGAATCGCTTTCTTTAGAGTCACTCAGGAGGTACCAGTTGGTTATGTGTTCCTGTGTTCTCAGAAAATGCAGGTGTAAATGCATATCTGCATCTGGGGTGATATTTGGGGACCAGAACAGCTTTTAACTGAGATGTGAGTATTGTCTTACTGTATGGAAATCCAGGCTCCAGTTAAAAGTGATTTCAGGGTAACTGGTGGCTAACCTCAGGGAATATCTGATTCTGTGGGTGTGAGAATCCCAAGCAGCAAAAGGACTCCTAAAGCATCCCAGTCCCAGTGTGATGCCCCACTGGGGAGCCACCCGCTCTGGGTTGGGAGGTATCAGGGCAGGGACCCTACTTATGGCCTGCATGAGAGCAGCAACTCTGCTCTTCAGTGGCACCTTCTAGCAGCCCTTACAGATCTAACAGTCTGTTTTTCAGATGAAACTTAAGACAAGGTTTCTCAAGTTTTGTGAGGTTAAACCATCAAGCTCTGTGGAGGGAAAGACTAGGAGCAAAGCCTACAGGGTCTCCAGGGCTGAATTTCTGCTGGAAAATCCTTCCTCCTTCTTCATCCTGAAGGAACACATTTTTTCTTTCCTTCTTTCTTGCTCAGGCTTAAAGGGTTTCTCTCCCTTCTCCATAGATGCAAAAGCCCAGCCCTTGCTGTGGCATTACACCACACATGGCATCTGTCCAGGGGGAAGGTTGATGAGTGCCCACCTGGCCGTCAGGAGCCAACCTGGGTGCTGAGGATGATGGAGATCTGTGTGGGGAGTGCGTTTCCCAGGGAATTCCTGGCTGTCTGCAGATAGATCCCAGTGATGGGAGCATGTGGACCTGCCGTGGCCTGGGCCTGGGTTGCAGTGATGGGAGAGGGAAGGTGGAAGTGCTCTGGCATGGCTGCTTCTTGGCTCCCCTGCTGGAGCACCTCTGGTTGCTCCTCCAGTCAGGGGCTTTGAACACCTGGAGCCCAGCTGTCCCTCCTGTTTGAATTCTCTCTCCTGGCGAGGGTATCATGCGGGCGTGGGCTGACGTGTCCCCTTCCAGCAGATGGATTGCTGCCGGTTGGTGTGGTCTCTCCCGCAGATCAGCATCCCCCCCAGAGCCTGCTTGGGCTTTATTGAAGCACTGCCTGCCTCGGAGACTCCCCCGGATCCTTCCGTCTCTTTTGTTTTTATTGCTGTAATAAATCTTCCTGGATCTCTCTAGCTGGAAGGGTGGGAGAGATGGAGAAGGGAGGTTTCCTGCCTAGTGCATTGCAGGCTTTTATTGACTGCCAGCAGCAGCAGTAAATCTGAAGCAGGAGGTGGGCTGGCATCAGGGAGCAGAGCCCTGTGTCCTGGGTGGGGGTGCAGCCCCGTTCCCTGGGATCACTGCTGCTCCCCAGACCCACCAGCAGGCAGAGCTCAGCCTCAGGATGGACCTGGGCTTACACCCTTGGTGCAGCCAGGTGAGACAGGTCATCTGCTTCTACAGGGCTCTGGTCAGTGTGTCTTTGTGGATCCTCAGCAACCTGGCAGTGAGATAAATCTGACAGAAGAAAAGCTTACCCTGAAATGTCCTCCCTGGCACCGATGTGATCTGGCTTCCAGGGGGCTACCAGCTGGCTGTGTTGGTTTAGCCATGTTTTTTTCCCTAAAACCTACAGCCCCAAAGCCTAAGCTACCTTTGTGTTTAGGCTTACTAATTGTTTCCTTTAAAAAAAAATCTTTTCTGTGTTTCCCCAAAGTGTATGTAAACAGCAGGGCACATTTCCCTGCAGCCCAGTGGGGCTGGTCCCGGCAGCCCCCCATGTCCTGGCACATGGTGGTGTCTAGTTAGAGGGTTGGCAGAAGGGGACACACCAAGTTATCATAGAATCAATGTGGTTGGAAAGGACCTCTAGGATCATTGAACAACTTTCATCCAAACATTCCCCTGACCACTTACTGTAGCCTCAAGAGCTACATCTACTTGTTTTTTGAACACCTCCAGGGATGCTGACTCCACCACCTCCCTGGGCAGCCTGGTCCAGTGCCTGACCACTCTCTCAGTGAAGAAATTCTTCATAATATCCAGTCGAAACCTCCCCTGGTGCAACTTGAGGCCATTTCCTCTCATTCTGTCTTTAGTAATTTGGGAGTTGTGTGGTGCTGCCCCATGCCTCCCCTCCTGCACCACAGCTGGAGCCCAGGCCCTGGGTATTTTTTCAGAAAGCATTACTGCAGTCACACCTCAGGGTCATCACATGGATGTCAGCTCTGAGCAGAGGTGTCAACAGTGCTTCCCAGCAGCCTTCAGAGAAAGCACACTGTATGAGTCTGTAGTAAATAAGTAATACCCACCAGAACGCTGTAAATAGTGTTTGAAATAGTTATGAATAGCTTTTTTTTTTTTCCCAAAAAAAGCTATTAGGCAGTAAATCTACCAGGGTTCTCTAGGCAGATCTTCCCACTTTGTCACATTTAAATGCGAGGCTGCAGCGTAACACTTGCACTTCCTAACTTTAGCACATGCATATGTAACTACATCCTCCTCTGAGTTGCCTCCAGAGATGCTTTCTCACACTCCTTGGTAAGAACATGGATGTGTGTCACCTGGGTTCCTCTAGGCTGAGGAGAATAACAAGGTCTCATCTCTTATTTTTGCCATGGCTTGTGTCAACCAGGTGAAGCCCAGGGGTCCCTACAGCTAAGACCATCCTGCTGTTAGGGTAAGGTTAGAGTGCTGACCTCAGCTGATGGTAAGTGATAAAACCTCTAGGCTGCAGTCCAGGTCAGATGAAGAATAGAGGGGTCTGCCTGTAAAAGGTCCTTTCCTTGGGTTTCTCAATGAATGTAATTTCCCACCCCTCCAAGTCCAGCAGGGTAGATGAGAATCTCCATCTCTCTGCTTCTGTGAGTTCTTCCCTGATTTCTTTCAAAGGGAGGATAAATCCCAGCCCAGTGTGATGGCAGAAGTGGCTGTGGCCCCTCCAGCAATGACAGTCACTTCTTTCTCTGGTGTCATTCAAATGAGCAGTAGAAGCAAAATGTAAGTCTAGCAAAGGGACTGTCTAGTAGTTAAGCTGGAAAGCCCAGCTTTTATAACTCGTGGCATGAAAGGTAGCCATGTGGCTTGTATCTCACCCTTCTGGCTTTACTCTCCCTTAATCACTACCTTAAGGAACCCATAACACAACGTCCTTGCAGTTTGACACCCCCATGCTTGGAGAGGAGAGACCCACCAGAGGTCTGTCCTCTCCCTGCACTCCTCTTGTTTCTTCTCCCCTGTAGATAAATGCTGGACTCTGAAGCCTGTGTGCAGACTCCATACCTAGAAGGGACATTCCTGTCTCTCTTGTGAAATCTGGATACTTCTTATAGTAATTCAGCTAGAAGCAAGACTATCTTTTCAAATTAGATTTCAGCACACTGACTGCATTTCTGGCCAGGATCTGGCAGTTTGTTGGCAAGAGAAAATGAAAAGAAATAAGAGGGAGACGTAAAAAAATGTCAGATTCTTAATGATGTTCTAAAACTGGTGATGCTATGAAAATGGACATGGATCTAAGCTCTGTGAAACCGAGTCTCCTTCATTCTTAGTCTGTCTCACCTGAACAGTGGGGCTAAATATCTTGGCAGGGCAGGTGATTGATGGCATCTCTACCACAGTGTAGTGGGCTGGCTTTTTGAGGTCAAGCCGGGTGAGCCAAGGGCTTTTTCTTCCCCCAGCTAGCCAGCTCTCAGATTAGCTGTGTTGCTCATTCTCTGTTGGCTGTGGTATTTACTAAGGTGAGTGCCACTATGCTGCTGTGGTAGCTCACCGTCGACAGTCACCATCAGTGCCTGCTTTAACTTGGAAGAGATTTTTCAGTTCCCCACAGCCAACCTGCCTCCCAACAACTGCAGTCAATGCAGTGCCCTGTCTTAAAGGGCAGGGTGGGCAGGCAAGGAGATGGCTCCTGCTGGATTCCCTCTGGAGAAGCAGCTCAGTTTGTGGAGTGTTACAAGGATGGCCAACAGTCTATGAAGTTCAAGGGATGATCCCTCTGAAGAGAGGAGTATCCCTCTATCCCTGTACCACCTAAGCACAATGACTGGTGCTTGCTCAGCTGAGAAGTATGGGTGTACCATGGCCATCTAGCAGGTGCACCATGCAGCATCACCTCAGCCTAAGGCAGAGTCACTTGCACCTATGTTGTTTCTGACACGTGTTTTTCCAGACTTCTTCAAGATCTCTGGTGCAGAGTTGTCTACAATATCCCTAGGCAATGTTATAGGATTTCACTGTCCTAACCCATTAGAAAGGGGCTCCAACTCCAGCCTTACACTGTTTATTCTGTCCATTTGGGACATGGAAAGTACATTTTTCCCAGATCCTTTCTTACCTCGGTTCTTCCTGGATAAGCCTTTTATGTCTTTAAATTCTGAGCCTGAAAGTTGCACTTCCCCATCTGTATTCTCCTCTTCTGTAGGGTAATCCCAGTTCCTTTAATATTACCTCAAATAGACCAGCCCTGCTCACCCTCCAGTTGTTCTCTTTGCTCTTCTGTGGACCTCTTCCATTTGGTCCATGTCCCTCTGGAGGTGCAGCACCCTGAACTGGACCCTGTGCTCCAGCTGAGGCCTTTCCAGTTCTAGGCAGCTTGGAGAGATGGATTTGGTTCCAGGACAGCTGGTACATGATTATCTCTGCCACCTTCTCTGTGTCTTGCCAGCCCTGCTGGTAGATCATTCTTCCCCATCCATATTCTGCCTCCTTTCCTAGCCAGTTAAAAGTAGGTCTCATCTGTCTCTAATCAGCACTGTGGTCAACTAAGCTCACAATTTGGTGAGGCTGAAGACATACCTGCTGTGGCTGCTCTTCTTCTTCTCCCCTTCCCTCTTAGCTTTGTGCCACTTTGTCCTCCTCATCCTCTCTCCTGGCCTCTGCTGATGCTCTCCAGGAGATCTGCTTTCCTGCCTCTGCCAGCATGCACTGGCTGCTAAGCACAAACAGTCCTCAGTCCTGAGGACTTTTCACTTCACACCCCGCCTGTGGGAAGGTGACTGTTTATCATACTTTATGATACACACTCTATTGTGAGACTGTTGGAGGCCTGTCTTGTATACCTGAATTCACCCTTAACTGCTGCAGATGACCCCTAAGCCTTCCTGTTGCATTTGAATTGTCTTTGTTGCTCCTCTGACTGTGGGGGGAAGGACTTCCCGCATGCCTGTCAAGCTAGCTAAATTTATTTAAGAACTGTGAAGTCTGTAACATGCTAAAGATAGCTCTTTCCATACCCAGGTAATATTTTTAAATATATTACTGTTCTGGGACAGACATCTTAATCCTATTTTTCAAGATCATTTGGATACTTAGGAAACCTCCTGGTGTGTCTGAGGGGATGTAGTATTCCTACCAAGCCTGGATTTGAAGATGGAACAGGGAGAGAGGTATGCTCTTCCCTAGCTGGAGGACAAGAGGGAGATTATCAAACAGGGCATCCCCTCCAGTCCTGTCACATGTGCTGGCTTGGCACTTGTCCCCTTGCAGACCCAGAGACCTCGGGGTGGGATTTACACATCCACAGCGTGCTTCTCCCCAGCTGAAGTGTGGTGCTTCCTTCAGGGAATACCACAAGGAAAATCCCTAAATTCTCCTGGGTCTCACCCATCCTTATTCCCTCCTCCCAGTTTTTTTCTCCCATTCTCTGTCTCACATGTGCTCATCCCTGTCCGTGAAGGTTTTGGAAGTGGCTTGGAGGAGGTGGCTGAATTGCCACCTCTGCTTTAGTTGTGCTACTGAGACAGCTCAGACTTATCTGTGTAGGTCTTCTGAGAACTCAGGTGGGGCTACCACCCCTTAACCATGGCCTGCTGAAAAAAAAGCTGCATGCAGGCAGAGTAACCAAGGCACCAGGTATGACTAATCTGTTCCCAAAATCCCCTCAGCTGCTGAGAGTCACTGCTGAGTTGAGCAAGGCATGTGTGAACAACTCCCCAGAGATCCTACAAGGAAAGGAGCAAAAGTTCCTTGTTTTCTCCTGTGGCCACTTGAGTGAGGTGGTGGGGCTGGGTGTTTCTTGGAGGAGCCTTTTGGTGCCAGGTCTTTAGTTCTGTGCAACACAAATGATCAGATAGTTGAAGAGACACTGAAACAATTGGGAAGAGACTGGAGAGAGTGTTGGGGCTTTGGAGAGAGGGGCTGGGGAGATTTTCCTTCCCAAACTGAATGGGTTGGAAGAGTCTGGGGACTGGAGATAGCCTGAGGAAAGGCACTAGTGAAAAAGGATGGGGAGAGTGGAATAGATGGACATGGTCTGTCAGATAATGGCATCAGGGTAGCAAAGCCATGACAGATGGGGCTGCAGCAGGAAGGGAGGGTGGGCTTTGCTGCAACCCTGAATTTGGTAGGAGCTTCTCCTCCAGTGTGCAAGCTGCTTTGCTCCCATTTGTGAGCAATGAATTAGATGCTCCTCTGAATACGAATAGCATCACCAGTTGTGCAAATGGACAAAATGAAAGGAGTCCTCAAGCTTCATGATAGGAGCTGAATGCCAACCAGGGCCAGGAGGAAGCAAAGACTGTTTAGAGACCTCTAACACAGGTGGGTGTGCTGCAGGCACCATGCCCAAACCAGCTGGAGCTGGGCACTGCCAGGATGTTGAGGTGGATCAAACAGGTCACCTACTTCACGTGGCAGACGTCTGCTGTTCTGTTGTGGGAGGCAAGGCGAGGGCAGGGCCTGCCTGGCACATTCTAAGGAGTAAGGAATTCCAGCTGGCTTTTCCTCCTGGAAAAGCAGGCACAGCTGGTGGTGACAACTGCAGATGAAGAGGTAGAGTGATTGCCTGGGATGCCTTCCCTCTCTGCCTTTTGAAGATCTCAGGAGGCACTGCTAGGAGACATTACCTCGGCAGCAAATATCTGAGGCAGAGATCTCAGAATTGTTTCCACCCCTCTGAGACATATGGAAGTCTGCAAAATTTCACTGTGGCTTTATACGGGACTACTTCAACGGCTATCTTCTAAAATGCCACTCATAGTGTAATATTTGCTTTCCACAGCATTTCTGGTGTTAGGGTTTTTAAAATACATATCTTTGGTAGGCTCAGCATCTGCTGCCTCTTTGAAGTTTGCTCTTTTTTTCTGAGATGTCATAGTTGTTTATCGTATGTGAGATGGACCCCAGGCTGGCCATCAGCTATCAGTCTGCCTTCCTACTGGGGCTGTGTAGGAACTAGCAACTTGAAGATGAAAGTCTCCCAGATCTGATGGCAACCCTCTGAATTCCCCAGGCCCTGGAAACCGTTTTGAAGATAGTCATCGTGTCTCAGTTCTCATGGTGAGCTTTTATGTGGTGAATGCCTGAGGGTCAAAGGAGACAACATTGTATGGCAGTTGTGTGGTGGCACCAGTCAGACCAGGAGCTTCAGGCAGGAGGAGAGACTTTATAAGGGATCTGTAATTATTTGGTCACCAAACTGGGAGTGAGGAGTAGTCCCAGCTTTTCTCCCTTTGTTCCCTCCTCAGGTTGCACACAGGCCACTGCTGGGTTTTGGGTGCATCCACTTTCAGCCGTGTCATGCAGAAGAGGGATGCTGATGCCACTTATCATACCAGTGGCCCCTAGCCAGGAACAAGCTCTGTGTGAACCTGAGCCCAAGGGTTGTCCTTTTATCCCTTGGGAAGTCAGGCTTGGGTCACAAGAATTTGGTGTCACTGTTCAGATGTGCGCATTGACCCGAGCCTGCTGCTCCAAACCCGAGTGCTCCCCAGCTCCTGGAAGGGTGTCAGCCACAACACAGGTATCATGCTTGATACTTTGGCCATCAGCACTGTGCAAAACGTGAAGGAAAAGGAATTCCTGTCCTTGGTAGGAAACTGTACAGCTAGAGATGGTCTTTTTAACTTTGATCTTGTAGGTAGCTTGAAACTGAACATTTTATTCCTCTCTGAAATATCTCCACTGGCCCCTTGAGCTCCCTCCCCCTCCCACGGACATGGCTTTTTTCACGTAGAGTGTTTTTTTGTACCAAGACATCTCCTGTGCCTGCTTTCCTCAATGGACACTGATGTGACATGCAGAGCTGAGCTGTCAGAGCTCTGGGGTGTTTTTTTCCTCCACGCTGTGATGAGCTGTGACACTTTAGCATCCCAGCTCCACAGGCCACTTCTCCATGCTTTTGTTCACGTTTCATTGTGAATGCAACAAGGGTCCAGGGGCACAACGCAGCAGCTAGAGGTGTGCCCAAGTCAGGGGAGATTTTTGAAATATGCCATTTTTTAGCTTTACTTGTAGAATCTGTAAGGTAGCATTGCAGGTTATTCCTGCTCCCTTCCTTCACGGTGGTTCTCCTCCTGGAGTTTTCCCTCTTATTCTAGATTTTCCCAGACATTATCTTCTTCCCTCTGCTCCTCTTCTGTCTGGCTCAGGGGAGAGTGTTGTGGGGTAAATTGACATCCCTTGGTGATGCAAATGAGGAATCAGTTGTTGGAGTTGGTAGTGCTGAGCAGCAGAAATGAAGTGATCCCTGAAGGCTTTTTTCCACAGACTAGAATAAGGGTGGCTATGAGGAGGGAGCCAAAGGAGTGCAAGTGGAGCTTCTTTGCTGGATCTTTTTTAACAGTTGTTGCAGTGAATGAAGTTCACCCCATACAAGGCCAGCTGGTACTCTGGGCAATGTGAAGGTGAGGTCTGGGCCTCCAGCCAGGCTGTGGAGCAGGGAAAGCCAGCTCCTGGATCCTGCTGAGAAAAAGCAGGTTGAGGAGAGGTGGAGCTGTGGGCTCCCCAGGGCTGGAGGGGACATCCCCTTGTAGCCAGCCTGGTGCAGGGAGGACACCCAGCCCCTTTGCCAGCTGATCACTGACTTCTGGGTGGCAGTGGATCCCGTGGGCTGATCCTATTACGATTTTTAGCAAAAGCCTCCCTGAGGTTTTTACCCTCCAGTCTATTAAAGCTGAGCTCTGTCTCACCTGGTATCTCCTTTGCAGTAGCCTCTCTGGCTCTAACCTTTTGTTGGCCTGGTGCTGTTTGGCCCTGATGACGTGTTGGGGTTTTCCATGGGGGACAGCAGACATCTCACCAGTACCCTCCAGTCTATTAAAGCTGAGCTCTGTCTCATCTGGTGTCTCCTTTGCAGTAGCCTCTCCGGATCTAACCTTTTGTTGGTTAGCCTGGTGCTGTTTAGCCCTGATGACTTGTTGGGGTTTTCCATGGGGGACAGCAGACATCTCACCAGCCATGCTGCGTGCCAGGGGAGGAGGCTTTGCACTTCCAGCACAACCTGAGTAGGGTTTGATGAGCACCACTGCAGTATGTGGTGCTAGCCTGGGCATTGCACCTTCCTCCTATATACTGCCCTGGGAGAAAGGGGGTGGGTGGGAGGAGGTCTCCCTGGAGAGCTGTTTCTCCCCAGAAGACTTTCTCTTTCTTGAGAGAGAAACAGCTTGTGTCTTGCTCCCACCACCTTTCAAGATGGTAGTTGTTGCAACGTGGCATGCAGCCTCTCTCCAGCATGCAGGAGAGGTTTGCTTTTAGGGATGCTGCTCTGCAGTGGAACCAAAGGGCTCTGCGTGGCTTCCACCAAGTATCAGTTTTGCCCAGGACTATCCGTGCCTTTGCCAGACCATCCCCAGAGTGTTTTCTGGAGTAGCTAGTGTGCACCAGCACTATTCCCTTCACTGTGTGGGGTGTTTCCAGTGGGGAAACACTGCAGTCTCACAGGGGAGACACCTGGTTACAACGGAGGCAAGGTCTGGCAGGGAAATTACATTTCAATGTCCTTTGGCTGCAGGCAAGGTCAGAAGGTGTGAGCAATGACCTGGTCGGTGGGAGGCATGGGAAGGAGCCCAGGCTCCTGATGAGCAGCCCTGTGCAGAGAGCAGGGTAGTGGAGGGAGACCTGGCTGTTGTCACGTCAGCTTGGGCAGAGCAGAAGGGAGAGGAGTGAGGAACCAGGGTGTGCAGTCAAATGGGGGAGCAGGACTCACATCAGGACACCCCCAGACAGAAAGGGCTGCTGGAAAGGATGAACAGGAAAAAGAACCTTTCCTTGCTCCAAAATCTGTAATTTTAAACTATAATCCAACTATGTTCCCTGCTCAGAAGTTCCAGGCAAGGATGACTTTGAAGAAACTGTACATCTCAACCACGTTTAGATACTGTAGTACTGAAGACCAAATGCTGGAAGGTATCAGCTCTCATTGAGCAGATGCCCTGGCAGGGAAGCCAACTGGAAATCTGCAGAGTGATTACCTTGATCTCCTCACAAACAGAGAAGCATGGAACAGAATAACTTATTTGAAATATTGATGCTAATTTAACATTAATTTTGACTTTGTTGCTGGTGGGAGGTACTATTGTGACACTCTGAACTCTTTTTAGGTGCCTCAGTCTTACAAAACTGAGATAGAGAAAGACAGAGCAGATGCTCTTCTGCAGACTGGTGGAAAAATCTGCATGCAGTTCCTTTGACTGGTTGCCCATTTTGGTGATTCTTTGATTAGTAAGGAAAAGCTTTTGTAATAAACCAACAACAACCCACCGCTGTCTCGTGGTGGTGCCTTTCCTTTTTTCCAGATTCAGAAAAAGAAAAAAAGCTGTAGTCATTCCAGAAGGAACAGTTCAAATTGTTGGTACAGCAGCTCAGAGGGTTTTCTTCAGGTCTGGGTTTCCCAGGTAGGTAAAACCAGCTGTTGGCAAGCAAGCTGTCCATAAAGAGCACTTTCCACAGCAGCAGGGATAACAGGAGAGAAACACAGATACTTGGATGACCAAAAAATCTTCCAAGACCTGAACGCTGAGCCTTGTACTGCTGTAATTATGTTGAAAATCTTGCTGAATTTGGAAAAGTAATCTATAAATTAGATTTGTCACTGCAGACCCACTGCCAACTATGGGACTTGTGCTGTCTCTGCAGAAGTCAGGGCTGACTTTGGCATTTGCTTCTGTGCACTTTGGCCTGAGCTTGGACTTGGGTAACTCTGAGACTTTTTTGGGGATGTTTGCTGATAAAGCAGGATTGTGGTGCTGTGACCAGACATTGGGAAGGGACAGACCTTCTCCTTTGCACTGGTCTGCACTGATGTGCACTGTTTGGGCTCCTTACTAGTTTTGCTGGACCACTGCAGGGCTGGGTTGGCTGAACTCCACACAGGTTCTCCCAGAGAAGAGCTCAGGTTGGGGCATGCTGTTAAAATAAATCAGAGCCCTTTGTGGGGTATAGAAATATTCACCCCCCATGCCTGCACACCTTAACTGTTCTAGAAATTCACCCAGGTATGTGATCATGTGGAAGTATTATGCAACAAGGGCTTTAGAAAAACACAACTTTCTTGTTTTGCAGCTGTTGAGAGGTTTTTCCAAAGAATGTAAGCAGCAGAACTGATACAGCCATGCCAGCATCCATGGCTGGGCAAATCCTGCATCTCTTCTAAGATGCTGCAACATCTGTTTGCTACTGTGAATATGTTGTGCATTCCTTTTGTCCTAATTCCAGGAATTTGACAGATTTGCTGATAGAGCTGGTTGAAATACAGCCATATTTGTTGAGATGTTTCCTCAGCAGCACTGAAATATCAGGATGTTATCTTTGCATCCTGGCTATGTGAAGAAAAGAAAGCCCAAAGTACAGCCCTAGTCTCCCCTGAGCTTTGTGTGAGCATGTATATGCATGTATTTAGGGATCTTTTTCTCCATATACTGTTTATCTCACAGGTTTACTTCAACTGATAAGATACCAGGGACCTGCTGTTCAAAGCGTGCAGTGTAGACAAAAAGGTGACAATACAGCCTTTGGGAATCAGCCCCTGCCCTTGCTCTTGTGAAGGGTGAGGGCAGAACTGAGCATCAGTGGCACACGCAGAGCACTGAGCCGGAGCTGTCTTTCAAAATAAGATGCCTCAGATTGTTCTAGCGAAAGTAATGAAAAGTCAAACAGAAGGTGACTGCAGGGGTTTCTTTTCCCTGCTCAGCCAAACCAAGCCTTTGGCTTTTAAGCTTGGGGCTCTTAGAGGCACTTGGATAATAACCTCCCCTCCCTCAGCACAGCTATCATGCTTTTGGGATGGCTTTTGGTGACCCTGTTTCACTTCGGCAGGGATGAATCATGTCCGTGCCTATATCAGGCAGCAAGAAACAGCAAAAGAGAGAAGGAAGGAAAGGTCTGTGCTGCAGGAGAACTTCCCCACTTGGTTGGTCCTGATCCCTGTCTGCTGGCATCCTACCTAGATCCACCTTTCCCTTCAATAAGATAAAAAACAGGCAAAAAGAAGCCCTGCTGCTGGTCTCCTTCCCTTGGGCACAGCTTCTGGGGTAGAAGAAGTGAGGAAGTAATGCTTTTTCCAAGGAAATGATGCGTCTGCCATTGTTGGAGCTGCAAGGGTTAAGGAGCGTGGCTGTTCCAGTGGATTAGTGAGGGGCTGTGAGATCCCTTCATCTCTGCGTGGCTGGCTCTCTTGCGACTAGATGTGTTGAGCATCTAAAAATAATTCAATTATTTGTGCAAAATATCTGCCAGGCTTGTTTCCCGCGGGCAGGCGGCCGCTCCCAGCGCGCTGCCCTCGCAGCACGAGGTCCCACCCCAGGGGACATGGGAACAGATCCCTGGTGTGGCCGCAGAGCATCAAGCTGCCTGCTCCCCACTCCTCCCCTGGCACCAGCGACACTGTCCCCACGCTGCTGCTTCAAGGGGTGGGCTTCCCCTTTCCCCTACGTCCCTCTGCACCTCGGCCACCCCTTTGCCATCTGTCCCTGGTGGCTGGAGGGGGCTGCGGTGCCTGGGCAGGACCACTGCAGGCAGCCCTGGCTCTGGTGTCGCCCCTGCATCGGCGTGACCACGGGGCTCTCCTGGGGACAAGGCAGGCAGGCTGGTGAGGACAGGGTCTCCCTGCTTCTCCTCGGGCTGCTGGGGCCATTTCTCATCGGGAATAACTCTACCCAGACACCCAGTATTAGTCTTCTCCAGCGTTCGTGCAATAAAAATCACTGGCCCTGGGCGGTGAGAAATGAACTTTGGAGGCGTACTGAAGCCTTGGCTGTAGATTCCACCTGTTCCAATATATGAAAAATAATAAAATTTTTATAGATCCCTGAGGCACCTTAGGCAGGGGAGAACATTTTGGCTTTTTCTGCTGGTGTTACTCCCACCTGCGTGTGGCTGCTTGAGACAGAGGTCCCTGTAGTGTCTGGTCAGGGTTAGAGCCCCAGGGTGGCACACAGGGGCTAGGGGAAGGGGTGGGAAGGCAGCAGGATCTTGGATTCTTTCCTGTTTTTTCCCACTGAGCTTCTGAGCACACTGGCAGGTCGCTTACTTCCCTGTGTCTCATTTTTGCTGTTTGTAAATGGGAACACGTTTCACCTCGCAGGGCTGCTGTGAAGCTTAATTAAGATTTGCAAAGTGCTTTGGTGCTGTATTAATGCCAGTCACTTTAATTAATAAAATGAAATGGCTGTGCACTCTTGGCTTCTTTGTTTACCTGGGTCTGAGCAAGCAGCAGCAGCACAATGATGTGCAGCACAGCTGATGTTCCACACAGTTCTGTTTTATAAAGGTCCCGTTTTCCTGAAGGCACCTTGGGATGCTGTAACTGACCTGTTAGACTCACCCCATCCCAGGCTGGGCGTCCTCTTTGGAAACCAGGGAGGGGTAATATCAAGCCTAAGCTGCAAGACCTGCCTCACTGCTGTGGGTGGCCATCTCTCAGGGCACATGGGAGGGTGCAGCAGAAAGCACGTGTGTCCATGTGGTTCTGTGTCCTGCTTTCTGAAGCCCAGAACAAGCTGCCTGCATGTGCCTGGACCTGGAGGGCTCGGTGGTGGGCAGGGTCGGTGGTGGGGGTCAGCTGCTTGTGTTGAGCACAGCCCAGCGATGGGAAGGGTGTGATGTGCAGGAGGAGAGGTCTGTGGTGGTGGGACAGGGATGGGGAGCAGGTCAGGGTCCATGCTGAGCTGGCAGGGGCTGGGAAGCCAGGCACAGCCCTGGTACACACATGCCTGCAACGGAGCTCAGGCAGCGACTGGAGGCACGAGCCTCAGCCAGACACCAGCTCCCCCATGAAGGAGAGGATGGAATGGAGGTCCCTGCTGAGGCTGCTTCTAGCTTGCTCCTTCAGAGCAGATCTGGAGCATGGGGAGGTGGGGTAGCTCACTCTAGGTCCTGGGCAGTGGGGGATGCAGAGGGGACCAGAGCAGCCCACAGAAATGGCTTTTCTTTCCTTTTCCTTAGTTTTCCCTGACCATGTTCAAGGAAGAATTTTGCCAGCTGCATCATCTGCATCTTTATAGAAAAAGCTTATTTCACATTCATGAGAGCCAAAAATGTCCAGGAGGGAGAAGATAGCAAGAAGCTTGTTATGAGATCTTTTTTTCCCCCTCAGTTTTCCAGGTGCCAGATGCTCCAGAGAGTGCTCCTCGGGTCTGTCCCTCAGTGCCTGGCCCAGATCTCCAGCAATTGCTGTGTCCAGTGCCACGCAAGCCAGGGTTGGATCACTCTGCAGTGACCCAATATTGTCACATGCTGGTTCAACAAGAGCTACCCAGAGACCAACAGCCCCATGTTTCTGGCCACTCTAGATGGGGATCTGAGCATCCCTGTGCTGAAGTTAGGAATCACAACGTGAGATGTGCAGTCTCTTTGGATTTCCAGAAGGTTTGGCTCTGCATCTGGAGAATGCTCTGTGGTTATCTCTGTGAGCACTTTGCTCTCTAGGTCATTGAGAATAGGTAGTTCAAAAAGGAGTCCTAAATAAATGATGATAGGAGTGAGGAAGTATCTGCTGTCTCTTTCTGGGCAGGTATCCCAGATGAAAGTTGGTGAAAAGAGCCCTCTGGGAGCATTTTCTTGGAATTATTAAAACCTCAGCTTTGCCCAAACTCTTGTCTGACGTAGACACCAGGGACGAGGCTGCCTCTTCTCTCTCTTTTTTGTTTGTTTGTGGGAGTTGAATGCTGTCCGCCTTGTGAGGTGTAGGTCCTTTTCTGTGGCTCAGACCTGTCCCTCTCCTTCACACCAAGAAGGGCGGAGTGGCAGTGGAGCTCCATCTGTGTGGAAGTGCCAAGCTGTTGTCTTTCAGCCCTTCCATCTACACGTAACTGCAGCATGGATGGGTCTATACCATAAAGACTTAACAGACTCCTTCATTTTTCTTTCCTGGTATTGTTTTCAATCTTCAGACCTTAGACCAAATGGATGGTGTTCCGCCTATGCGCATTTCCCACCACCCTTTCTAAGGCCAAGCCTGTGGAGGGTACCTTGTTTGGTGGATGCAGGGTCCTTCTGCCTCCTCCTCTTTTGCTTTCCTCTTCACTCTGGACTCTTGGGCAGGAACAAGGAGGAAAGAATATATTCACCCCTCGGTGGGTGATGCTGCTGCCAAAGGCACCGCAGGCTGGCACATCCTTTCCTGGAGGAGAGGCAGGAGCGTGGGTAGGCAGGAGATCCTGTGTCTCCTGGCGAGGACGATGTTTTAGCATGTAGGTATCAGTGTTGGTACACTCTGCTGGCAGGCGGTGCTGCCTGTATCTCCACACCTATCATTTGTACTAGAGAGAAGCACCACCTCTTATCTGGAAGCCTGCACCGCAGGGATGAGTAGGTGTATGTGTAGGTGACTGCTTTTTATGAGCTGCCAAAGGTTTGTACGTGCAGCCTGCTGGGGTGCTCGTGCTTGAACACCGGGTACATCTCTCTTTTCCACCCCAGCCCTCTGGGTCAGAGTTTTCTGGGTGATTTCTCAGCAGTCACCTCTGTGCTGGACTAAAACTAACCTTTGGCATCTGATTATCACACCACGGCTCAGGCTTCTGAGCAGAAACCCAGATCATCTTTCTGCCCTTGCAGAATATGAATAACGCAAAGCACGGGCAGCAGCAAAGGATCAGGGTACTCACAGACTCTCAGGTTGCTCCTTACTCATGTCTGTGTGACCCTGATGTTATATCACAGCTTAATATGTTGTCCAGAATGTAATGTGTTAGCATAGTAGCAAATACCAGAGAGAGTCACAAGATCAAATTAAACTCCGTGCCACTGACAGATTTGATTTCAGGAGTGAATTTACAGCAGGGGATGGATATGTAGAGTCAAATTCTGAGACCAAGATGAATATCAAGACTATATCATGATCTTTAAAGGCTGATGGGAATATTTTAATGGTTTTATGTTTTATATAGCCATTTCTGCTAACAAGGATCCTAATAGGCTGTGGTTTAAATTTAAAATGATGATCAAGTCAGATCAAGCAAAACAACCCTTAAACAGGTAATTGCATTTTGCAGATCTGGATATTAATACAAGGTTAGCCTTGAGTGTACACCAAGCAACACATTTTTAGCCAATTATGCTGTTTCTTTAAACATACATGTAAGCTAGGGATCTATTTAGTATCTCTACTGTGGTTTGCACCAGTTTCAACCTATCAGATTTAACCCTGTTTTAATTAAGCCACTACAGTTTCTTGTGTGGACAAAGTCAGTAAGAATGAGGACAAACTACTTGGAAGCAGTATGTGTAATTCTGTGGTGAATATTTCCTTGAATCAATGTTGTGAGACTCCCAACACCTCCTATGCAAGATACAAAGGATGTCTGGTGACACCTCCATTGGTGAGAAGGTGAGTGGCAAGCAAAGGACATTGTCTAGTTGCCAGCCTGGAGAGGAGGTGAAACCACAGAAGTCCATCAGGGGAATTAACTGCTTTTAGAGGCGTCCAGACCTCATAGGGGACATCAAGAGAGGTAGGCAAAAAGCCACACGACCACCACCAGTGCTGGGGCAGAGTTCAGCCCACCTTCTCTCAGGAATATCCTTGTTAGAGGACCAGTGGGGCACAGGGGCTGAGCGGTGATAGAAGTGCTGTGGGGGCCTCGTTATTGCAGGGCTAGCTGGGACCATACAAAGCAAATACAGAAGCCTTGGTTTTGGTCCTTACTGGGTAGTGCTGCTCAGTCTGAAAGGAGCCACTGACTATGGCTGTGTGGGATGTTCTCTTGGCTGCAGAAGAAAGGCAGCAAGCCCTAAAGGTGATCTCAAAGGGTTTGATTAAAAGCATAGCCAGAATTGGAGTGTTTAAATGAGATCAGGCCTCTTCAGAGAGGCTGAGGCTGGAACTTCACTTCAAGAAGCCAGGCATTGCCAGGATGGTGCTGAGCAGGGTCTGCACACTGTGAAAACAGTGCTGGTCTGCTTAGCCTTTTCACTGCCCAGGCGTGGAAATGCAAAAAGCACTGAAAAGTTAAAAAGCCTAAAGAAGCTCCTTTGAAATCTCAGGAGTGGGGTTCAGTTCAGATGCTAGCAGCAAAAGTTCAGAGAGCATTTTTTTTCCTTGCTGTAATAACATTTTACTCCCAGGAGCATTGGCCTGAGGAACTCAGAAAGCACCATTCATTCAGTGACTGATCTCAGCTTCTCAGAAATATTGCATGACCACCTCACCATCACCTGGAGAGCCCTGAGGGATCTGCAAGCAGGAGAAGTGGCTCATCCCTCTCACAACTGGGGAGAGGATGCTACCTGTGGTGGGGACCAGCTCTCTACATACACCTTGGCCCAGACACAGCAATTTTGACTGGCCCGTTGGCTGCATTAGCAGACCTGCCTCCTTCTAAGGCATTTTTTTTTTGGTCAAAGCTGGGGTGCCCCACCTTAGCTGCAGAGCTGGGAGGCGGTGGGAGTGTTTCCATGGTGGAGGAGTTGCAGGGCTGCTGACTCACTGCATGCCAGGGGCACTGCTCTGCCAGCCCAAGCACGGAGCCACTTGGTTGAGAGATAAGGTCACCTAGTGCCTCCGGTCATCAAATCAAAGGAGCTGGGATTTTCACCATGTGGCTTGCCCACGCGGCGAAGAAAGAAACAAAACCCTTTACATGCTACCCATGGATAATTCCCTTCTTAACAGCCCTGCCTTCATTCAGAGGCCTGATTTAAAACTACGTGTCGCAGGAAGGAGACTGAAGAATTAATTAGCGTTGAGCCGGCCTGTTTTGATGGACCAGGTGAGATTAGCTCACTGCTGGCTGTGCTTAGGCACGTGAGGTGTTTGGCACAGTGTTCTGGAATGCCTTCTGCTCTGTTAGGCATAGGTGTCCTCCCTGCCAGCAAGAGGCATCTCCCACTCTAATCCCATGCTCGGGATCCGTGACACATTGTCGTGATGCTTGTGGTGGGTTCTCCCCAGGCTGGAGCTGTAAATGCCAAGGTGCTGTGACATTTACTCTGCCAGGCACAGCCCATGCCAGGCAGTGGAGTGACTTCCCACGGGAGCAAGGGACCTGCCCAGACACTCCCCCCCTAAATGCCCCTTCCTGCGGCTTGCTGTGGCCAACAGGACCACGCAGCAGCAAGTACCTCAGACAAAGGAAAGAACTGAGACCCACCAAGACAAAAGTGTGCTGCAGCCAGAGCCTTCTGCATGCCGAGCCCGCGGGGAGGATGGGAGTGAGAACACAGCACACGTGACACGCCTTAGTCACGTTGCTTAATGAAGGGCTAGAAGGCACTCGCAGACCCTGAATAGATGAAGGCTGCTCATGTGGATTTTCTGGCCCTGAAGTTAAAGAATCATAAGAGATCGTGCTCTTACAAGATTTTAGGTCAGGTTTTTTAGTCAGAGATGCATTTATTCAAGATAACTCTGTAATGGAGCTCTTCAAAGCACGCTGAAAATGAAGAGGGTTGAGGAATTCCTGTTCTTTTTGCTTTGGAAGATCATCCACCAGGATGGCAACTGGGGGTTTCCTTGAGCTGATCCTCTTGACATTTTTAGCTTTGCCATCATCTTCCTCTCCTCTTCCAGCCTCTTGAGTTCTTGACTCGATTCCTTCCCTGAGGTAAATACAATGCCAGGGCTAATTATCCATAAAAGAAATATTAGCAAACATCACAGGAAGAGCATGAGGTGAAAACCTTCTCAAGAGCAGTGGGCACAGCTGCCTTTTTAAAGCACCATGCCCAACATGTGGCTTATACTGTTTGCTTATTTTCTTCACAGACCCTTTGACAGATGAGTTTCAGTGCTCCTTGGATGGTCTGTAGTCCTCTGCCTGGCATTTTTGTGTCTCCCTTTACATGTTTCATATCAGCCATCAAAAGGAACCACAAAAAAGCCTGGTGCAGACAGACAGGCTCAAGCTCTCTTTTAGCCCAGCTGGTCACAGATAGTCTTGGGAAAGTCTGTGAATTTTGGACAGGAGTAGAGAGAGCAGGGCAGGTCACTGTTTAAAAAGCGACAGATGCTTTGCCATTGTGACAGCAGCCAGTCTGGCAACCACGTAGGGATACTCTGCAGGCCACCAGTGCCCCACAGACCCCAGCCTAAGAGCTGCTGTCTGCCATATGGATTTTTAATAACTTGGCCTTCGTGTTCTTTCAATCACTGAAATATTTAGCATCCTTTTACTGCTCTGCATTGGCCGTTCTACTTCAAGATCCCAGGAGTGCAAGGTTTGACTTTCCTCTCAACATTTTTCAGCCTTCATAACGAACAAGCTGTATTTTCCTTTTAGAACAGAGGGATAGGCAGTAATTTCCCTTAATCTGCCCGTGGACGTCCAACCAGTGGTTCAATCCATCTCCAAACAAGGGTCACTAATCCTCTTGCCCCTGTAGACATGTCATTGAATCGGGTGGGCAGGGGGGAGACTGTTCCCTGTGTTTATGCAGTGGGATAACAAGCATTTTCAGAGCTGGAGGAGGTGGGTACCGAGGTGTTGATTAAACACTTGCAGGCCAGTACAGCCGAGCTGGCAGCCAAAGGCATTATTGCTGTCATCAGCTTGAGTCCTCCAGCCAGTGCACAAGTCCCAGGCACAGCATCAGCCTGCACGCACTCTGTAATAGTTTTCTCACAGTATTCTCAGTGTGTGCCACCGTTGCTGGGCCACGTCTGCTGTGTTGTGCTCTTTGGGGAATGGTTATTCCATTGGAGGGAGGAATCTCACACTGCTCGTTACTAGAGAGCTTGACATTTTAGCATCCTGCTTATTCACAGTTTTCACAGAATCACAGAGTAGCTGAGGCTGGAAGGGACCTCTGGAGGTCACCTGGTCCAATCCTTCTGCTCAACTAGGGCCAGCTAGAGCCACTTACCCAGGAATTTGTTCAGATGCCGTTTGACTGTCTCCAAGGATGGAGACTCCACAACCTCTCTGGGAAACCTGTGCCGGTGCTTGGTCAATATCACAGTAAAAAAATGTGTTTCCTGATGTTCAGAAGCAAACTTCTGTGTTCCAGTCTGTGCCCATTGCCTCTGGTCCTGTTACTGGGCAGCACTGACCAGCTTTGTGACCACCAGGACCCCCAGATCTTCTGCCAAGCTGCTTTCCAGCCAGGCAGCCCCCAGCATGTACTGGTGCCTGTGGCTGGTCCTCCCTAGGTGCAGTTTCAGTCTTATTCAGTACCTTGATCCATACCAGGGTGAAAATGTTCAGTGTGTGATAAAAAGTAAGTATTTGTTGGGTGGTGACCCCCCACTACGTTGTTGTCTCCAGTGAAGGTGACAAATGCAGTGGTTGCTAATATGCAGGCACGCCAGTGTCCAGCATCCCAGGCAAGGCTGGTGCCTGGATGGTTCTCCCCAGGAGCTCTGTGAGAAGAGCAGCTCTGAATCACACTGGCAGGGTTTTGGGATTACATCCAGATTCCTGGGCTTGGCTGATGGGGACACAGGACAGGTGAAGAAGGTAGTGTGATGATCAGACTTCTGCTTTCACAGCTTTGAGCTCTGTTTTCTTGTTTTTCTGAAAGCCAGTCTGGCACTTTTCCTAGGAAGTCACCCATCTTCCATGTAGCCTTCAGCCTCTTGAACCTGGTGTCCCCTCCTTTGTTCTTGTCCCTTTCCATTGCAGTGCTGCTAGCAAGGAAAGTCAACTCCAGCCTGTAGCCATGGAGCTCTGCACTTGAGGCCACAACAGAACTCTCTGAAACAACAGGTTCATATCCAGCTAGGAAATGAAAACACCAACCCAGACAGCACCCATTAAGAGTTCAGGCACAGCCCTTTGGGATGAGATGTTGAGCAGACCTTGCCACTACTTCCCTGGAGGCTGATTTTCATAGGTAGGCTCATCAGCCCAGTTGGGAGTGGGCAGGTCTTGCCCTAACTGGTGCCAGTTAGGGAGAGGTCAAGTACTGCCTGCTCCAGCCCTCCCTTCCCCTGCTGCAGTGGTGACAGAGGCAGCTGTGGTGGTGTAGGCACCAGCTAGGTCCTGACATCAAGGACATCCTCCATCCAGGGCTGGCAGGGATTTTCTGTACTTGGGTGAGCAGTCTGGAGGAGCTGCAGCCAAAACTCTCAAGCACAAGTAACCAGACTACAAATGTGAAGAGGAATCAGGAGCTGTGTCCGTGCAGCAGCTTGGGGGGTGGTTGGGGTGCAGAGAAGATAAAACCTCTGTTTTAAGGCCTTTAATTCTGAACACGTCTGTGCTGTGACTGCAGCTTGGGGAAGGAGACCTGAGAGTTTTAAGATGCTTGCAGCAGCTTGGAGAGCAACACAGTCAATTAATTTTTCCTCAGGTTTGCAGGTAGCTTTTAGCCTGTGAGGAGCTCCACACTGCTGTGGTTGTGTTGCTAGCAGCCCCCAGTCTAGCTGGAGATAGCCAGCTTGGGTAGCTTGACACCACCTCTAGTCAGAGCAGGGACTGCGGTACAGAAGCCAGCCTGAAAATATTGGCCAGTCCACCCATATGTAAATCTCAGTGCATAATATTTATTTGTGTCAAGAACTAAATTAAATAGAAATGGATGGCTTGCCAGGACTATAAAAATGTCAGGTCTTCAGAAGAGCCCCATCGCTGCAAGAGCATTTGAAATATTGCGTATATACTGGAGGGGATTAGAGCCAAATGAGAAGATACCAGACAGAGCAATAAACTCAGCCTTGCAGCCTGTGGTGTTGTGGCTGGGGAGGAAGGAGACTGCAGATCCACCTTGCAACAAATGAGTTACTCTTGGGGAGCGTGGCAGGCTCCTTGGCTGTGTGTAGGAGTGGACCCAACTTCACATTTCTGTGAGGTTTTTTTACTTCTGTTGAGCTTAACAGATGGGTTCCTTCATGAGTTCATGCTTAGCTTCTTCAGCAGATGATGTTCAAGCAGGGGGTAGGTCTCTAACATGGGGTGGGAAGAGAGCATGGCATGCTATCAGTAATGTGGGAGCTGGTAAAAGCCATGATGAGCATCTTCTTTAAGGCTTCAAGCTAATGATTTTCCTTTTGACAATTTAGATCTACGATGCCCCTTTTAACACGAGCAGTTAGATTGAAAAACAAACCCCAAAAGAACAAAAGCAAACCTTCCCCTCAGTCCCTAGCCACAGGATTGAGCTGTCTGAGATAAGAGAACATGGTGAGAGCCAGATGTTTGCATAGACCAAATCCTGCTTCTCAGTCAGCCTGTAGGTTTTCTGCTCTTGCTGCTTTAGTCTTTGTCTGATATTTCCTCCTCTTTCATCACAGAGGGGTTTTTTTCCTTCCCTTTCACAGAACAATAGCTAACAGTGCTCTTCTGCCTGTTTATTTTGGGGAATAAGGTGAGGCTTAGTTTAGGCGTTGTCTCTTAGCTAGCTTATGCAGAAGATAGGCTTTTATCCAAGATGTACACTACGGATCTGTCACCTCTGGTACTTCTGGCAGGCTGTTCTCCAGAGGTGACCAGGACTCTACATGCGAGAATCACGTAACGTGTGAGGTGCAGACCAGAGGCTCTTGTTAAGTATGTTTTAACAGCAGCTTCATCTCTAGCTCATTCTCTAAAATCTGGAATATGGAGAGGGAGGAAAAAAAAAAACAAAGGAAGCAACAATTTTATTAGATCTCTTTCCTCTCCTGTTGCCTGACCCGAATGCACTAACATCCTGCAGGGAGGATCTAGTCTACTACAAGCTTCTCTTTGCAGCCAGCACACCAGATTGTGTGCCTATTATAAATAACAAAAAAAAAACCTTCTATCTTTAGGTGTGCTCTTGTCTTACAAGCTCTTGAAAATCAAGTCAAATAGAAGGTAAAACTTGACTTCTCCTTGCCCACACATTACTATTGTTTGAAGAGCAGTAAAGTCATAAAGATGTTCAAGATGATAGTGTCTTCTCCAAGCCAGAAGCAAGCTGCCTAGTTCTTAACTGTTAGATTTAAACACATGCCTGTTCTATAAGTTTGGTTCTATCTCTGGTGCTCCTGTCTACGCTGGGTTTCTGTCCAGGAGCCAACGGAGCCCTGCTCAGAGGGGTTCATTCCTGATGGGCTGGTGAAGCCATGGGGAGCTACATGTGCTTCTGCTTTATTGGGTGGGAGCTTCAGCCATCAAAATGTCTCTGGACACTCTGACTGAAGGCATCAGACCCTGGCAGTGTTCAGGCATCCTCTTCCATCCTTAGCTGCCATCTACAGCGACCTTTGTCTAAGGGAGAGTCTTCTCCCCCGACAGGAGCTGGTGGCCAGGAGCTCTGTGGTGCCTGCTTGGCACTGCGGATGGGAGCTGCAGCTCCTGCCTTAATTCCTCCTTTAGTTCCCATCTCATTGGCATGCTGGAAGGGTAAATGCTTCAAAGTGTGAGACATCAGGATGCTCGGGGTCCTGTAAGAGACCAGATTGCTAGAGATGGCCATTGCCTTCCTCTTCACAGCAAGCCTGCAAGCTCTGCCAGCGAGCCTCATAATTGATAACAAGCAGAGGTCTAAGGGCCCGTGGCTAGGTTTTATCATCCTTGACAGATCTGCTGACTTTTGGGTTTGTGAGAGCCGAGGACACAGCAGGGCTCCTGAATGGACTAAGGAGCTGAGCTGACCCCAGCCTTCATCTGGGTTATGTGCCACATGTCCCTGCCTCAGTGTTGTGCTGCTGGACACCCTTCTGCCAGCAGAGAGAGAAGGTCCATGGAGCTTTTCCGTTCTTGATGGCTCCATCCCCCTTACAGGCGTCTCCCTGCCTGCCTCTAGTCCCACGTTGGTCCTTCTGAGGATGCAGAGAGCCTTGCACAGGATCTGCTGGGAGCAGAGCCAGGAAGGGTGGGAAGAGAAGGAAAATGGGGCCAGTGACCAGGAAAACTGCCCTGCTAAGAGCATCCCTAAGGACAAATCTGAGGAAGGGAGAGAACACAAAAAAGCACAGAGGATCTCTGAGCTGCCAGGTGGCTGAGCTGTCTGGTGAGGTGGAAACCTGCCAGAGTTCTCAGCCTCGCTGTGAGGTGTGAAAACAGCCCACGTGTGAAACCTGTGAGAGTTACTTTGGGGCCAAAAGGGATTATCTGATTTTGTATATGTAGTAAAGCAAGATTTCCAGTCTGGGAATGACAGAGCTCAGCAGCCTGGCTGGAGGAGGGCAGGCAGAAGAGGTGGTGCTTTTGGATACCCACTCTGGGGCATCTCCTCTGCTCCTGTTCTCCAGGGTAGGGCCCTGGGCTTTGCAAGGGAGTCTCTCTGATGACTTGTATGGTTCCAGTTCCTGCAGCGTGACTGCTCATCTCCAAACTCTGATATCCTTGGTAGACTCACCTGGGCTTTTGCTCTTTCCAAGAGACCAGGAGCACCTTTGTATTTCTAAAAAGCTAACCCCTAGGCTTGTTGTGAGGCTGAGGTCAGCTTTTAGAGGAGCTTTTCTCAGGCAAGCTCTTCTCAGTGCTGGTGAGGATGAAACAGATGTCCAAGAACCTTCTTAAAGATTTGACCTGATACTATGGTTTCATGTCTTGCCATCTCCTGTAAGTTAATGTTTGTTTTACCAGGTTGTATGATCTTGTGTAGCAAGGTTCGTGATGATAGGGCAGATTAACCCTCTCTGTGCTGTTTTCCCTATGATTGCAGCTACAAGTAGGGTGCAATAATGGTGGAATATAATGTTCCAGCAAATATTTTAGCTTTTATCTTAGGTTGTCTGAAGCCAGAGCTGTGGTGGAGAGCTGGTTTCCAGAAGCTGATGAGGATGCTGGCTTGATTGCTTTCTTACTTTTAAGTAAAAAGTTAATTAGCTATTTATGTTGTTGCAAACTGTGATGGCCTAAGGATATGAGAGTGGCAAAATCTCCAGGGAGAGGAAATATGAGCAGAGCTGATTGGTGTGAGTTCTCAGGAAAAGGCAATTTGAGGCACTGCAAACCTTTTCCCAGGCTTAAACAGAAATCCCACGTTTGAAACCGAGTACATTTGGGGCACAAATCCCTTATGCTCAGGAGCTCATGCAGCAATATTAGCTGAGCTTGTAATGTGTATTACCTCTCCTTAAAAACTTTGCTTCTATTTATTTATGCATTTCAAGCATTCTCTCCTCCCCATAATATTGAAGTGTCTTGAAATATTAATGCTTTCATGCTTATGATGTGCTTCAGAGGCAAAGGAGCTGTTGTTCCCATCTTACAAGTGGGGAAAGACGTGACTTTCTTGGAGTCACAAAGGAGGACACTGGCTCTGAAGTGCTTGGGTTTAAACCCCAAGGCCTGAATGAGGGTGGGCATATGGATGATGTCCACAACCAGGCAAGAAAGACCCTTCTGATTGGCTTTCACCAGGGTCTGGCCAGCCTTGGGTGGGAAGTGATGAGGAGATCACCACCAGGTGCCCCAGCCTTCCACATTAACTTGGAGGTGGGGCAAAAAGCCACTTAAGAGCTGACTCTGCTTGTCGTAGGCTTGGGAGGTTTGTCTGTACAGCGTATGTGCTGTGTGAGGATTCTGGTTATTGGAAGGGCTTCCTGACTTTTCATGGTAAGTGGAGTTCCCAGGATGAGAGGGCTGGAACATGAAGTTGTCTTTGAGTCCATAACTGGGCTCATGGTCTGGCTGCTCCAGTCTCTCATGGCTTGGCTCCTCACCTGGCTTCTTCCCTTCTTCACATCCACTGTGGTGGGTGAGTGCATTAGCTTGTTCATCCCTCGAGCACTTTGGATCGCTGGTGTGTGATGTGGGTGTGGAGGGAGGAGTTTGGCTGCTGGTCTGCCTGTTAATGATGACGTTGTTCTGTATCAGGCAAGTGGTCAGCAGAAGAGGCTCTGCCTTGAGCTTCCCTTTCTCCAGGCTAAAGGCTAAATAACCCCAGTTCCTGCAGCCACTCCTCCTAAGAATATAAGACTTGTGCTCTAGACCCTTCACCAGCTTTGTTGCCCTTCTCTGGACGTGCTCCAGCACCTTGGTGCCCCTCTTGTAGTGAGGGGCCCAAAACTGAACCCAGTACTCAAGGTGCAGCCTCACCAGTGCAGAGTACAGAGGGACAACCCCTTCCCTAGTTCTGCTGGCCACACTATTTCTGATCCCAGCCAGGATGCTGGTGGCCTTCTTGGCCACCTGGGCACATGCTGGCTCATATTCAGCCAGCAGTCCGCCAACACCCCCAGGTCCTTCTCTGCCAGGCAGCTTTCCAGGGACTCTTCCCCAAGCCTGTAGCATTGTATGGGGTTCTTGTGACCCAAGTGCAGGACATCCATCACCTTTCAAAGAGGAGATGGCACACAGACCAGAGTGAGCCCTGGTGCTATGGAGGCAGGGAGACACCTGAACAGGCAGCATTTTCTTTCCAGTTTGATGACCATAGGTGGTCAGGACCAAGGCTTCTGCATTAGCAAACAGCAGTGACCATCTTTCTTCGTGGGTCTCTAAATTTCCCTGGTGGCTTTGGTCCCTTGATTTGTAGTGTGCTGTGTGTAGTTTAACACATGCCACATCTCACCCTAGCAGCAGGCAGGGTGGAGTGCAGAGGTTTTCTGTTATAGTTTGTGAAATGCTTCATGTTGGGTTGCAGCAGGCTTGTAATAGGACATGAACCTGGTCTGGCAGGAGAGGTGTAGGTGAAGGAAGCTAACATCTACAAGATCAGCTTATATAAGTGCTTGGTGCCTCCAAGTGATGACTTCTCACAGCACCAGCAATGGCTTGTTCTGGAGGAAAAGGTACTGGGCAGGTTGCTCTGAACTGAAGGGCACTTGAATACAGGGGCCTGAGCCAAAAGAAGTAGGAACCAGTTATTTTTCATTTTAACATTCAGACACATGGGGTTCAAAGCAGGTTTGGGCACCTGGCTGAGGTGCTTGATTTTTTAGGGGTACTTTATTTTAGAGATGTGATTTTTGCCAAAATTTTCAATAATAAGCTGCAGTTCTGAGGGCCTTGATTTATGTTTTCATTGCCAAACATGTAGATGTGGGTGGAGGCTGGACATTCCTCTTCCCTGTGATAATTTTCCATGCCTCAGTTTCTCATAACTGAAGTGAAAATCTTAATATTTAATTTCATTTTTGAGTTGCTTTTGTTCTTTTTTATCCTTTGATAAGAATTAGTGTCCTAGTACAAGGTGGTGTATTACTCTGTAATAAGAAATCTCTGAAGAAAAAAATCTGCATTTAGGAGAAGTACTGTACATTTACAATGGAAACAGATGCCTCTTGTGACCCCATGAGTATTTTCCAGCAAAGGTGTCACTCTGAATAGCAAATTTAATTGACGAGTAATAGCCTAGCTTTTCCAAGGTATTTTCCACCTTTCAGAGAAATAATCCATGAATCCTAAACACCCATCAGCCACAAGACAGCCCTTGCTGATCTAATACCTAGAGCTATACACACCAAATTGGGATTTTGGCCAACACCTATCCTTACTCTTACAGTGTAGGAGGATCAGTGTGGAGGACAGGAGGCAATAATCAACTGTTTTATTCTTCTTTGAAAGCCAAGCTTACAAGATCATTTCATCCCAGATTTTTCATCAACAGTGGTTTGTTTTTTTTTTTATCTGTGTGGTTTTTGCTCTGGCATTGGCACAGAGGACATCATCCATGAAACCTAAACCAACACCACTTCCTCTGTGACCTTAGCTGTCCTCAGGTCTCCTGGCTCTGTATCAGCCAGGTCTACCACTGTATTTTGTGAACTCTGGCAGAAGCTCTTTTTTTACTGAAAAGGTTGTTTATAGTTCAACTGAAACAGGCTTCTTGATTTATCCCTATTTTAACATTTCTGCCTGTGGGTGATTGAGTTTAATTAAGGCTTGACTAGTAAATATTTATCCTCATGACCCAAATGGGGCCAGGTTTGCCTGTTAGAAATACTACACAGCTTGCCTCGCTGGCTGCAGCTGACTGAGCCAAAGGCTTGACAATTTCATTACTGCAGCCAGGAGAAAGCTCTCAGACCCCACTGCTGCAAGCCTTTAACTGTGCAGCTCTCCCCTGGCCGAGGAGCACCTCTCCCCACAAGCATCCCTGTCCCCTGCAGCCCGTCCCTGCCGGATGAAGCCCGTTGCCATGGAAGCCTCATTAACTCTGCATCTCGCCTGCCTGGGGCTGCAGGGGCCGGGGCTGTATTTTTAGCCAGTGGTGGTTGCATAAGGGAGGTGGGATGGGACTGGGATGTGCCTGACATCTCCTCTTGGTGGAGACCTGCCAGGAACACCCACCGGCCAAAAGACGTGTCCTGTTGAGGGAAGCTCTCATGGGCCAGGCAGCTCTTGGCAGCCCCTGGTGTTGCTAGAGCTGAGCATGGGGGAGATGCAGCATGTAGAGCTGGTCTTAATGGCCAGGCAGGCTTTTTTTGGGCTGTGGTATGGTTCTGCCTAATGCCAGGAGCTCCAAAGAACAGGGCTCTTTAGATTAGACTAAAGATAACAAATTTCTCATGACTTGGGCAAAACCTTAACAGCTGGAGGGGTAGGAAGACACTCATCTGAGCATAGCTGAAGAACAGCACTACACTGCTAGCCATGAATGTTTTGGGGAAAGCGATGCCACGTCTAAGCACATGGCCCCCAAAAAGAAGGAAATGGAACTAGATGGTGTCATAGATGCTCAATGTGAATCCAGTCATGGGTACAGTCTTGCCTAAATCCATTTTTGGAAGGACGGGATTGAGCCCATCTCCATGTTTGAAGAATACAGGGTACTGAAGGATCTGAGATCTTCACTTACTGCAAAAAAACCCCAAACCACCCCAAACCAAAAAACCAAACCACCCACACACTCATTCTTGGTCATTTAAAATCAGATTTGCTGGCAGTGGAAGACAAAAAGGAGAAGGTTTCAGTGTCCCCCAGCATTATCATGATTTCTTGGCTTTTGCTCTGGGCCTCTCTTCTTTCTCAGCACTGAATCCCAGCAGTGCTAAATGCTCCAAAACCCAGATTTTTATCCTGAATTGCACCTGGGCAATCTTTCAGTCTTCAGTGGGTCTCACAGATGGTCAGGAAAGCCTCATTTACCCTGCAAAACTGTTATTATTTGTGCTGAGGCATGAAAAGGAAAGAGTCCAACTTGACTGTAAACTAATAACTCTTGTCTCTAATAAAAGCCATCTCTTTCTTTGGAGGCTGTGAAAATTTGATCTGGAGCAGTTGGGCTAAAATTAAAATAGAACCCAGTGCTGCCATGCTGCACAGTCATACTCTGTCAGAGCAGAGTCATATGTGAAGCTCCAAGGGCTAGTAGGGACTGTTATTATCATTGCTTTTTAAAGAGATGGCAATATCATTAGAAGCTTTTTTTTTTCCCCCCTCCTATTTCTACAGTCACAGATCTCCAAATGTCTGTCTCTGCAGGAGGCACCAACTGGTAAATAAACATTTTAAAACCCCAAAAAACACAACAACAACAACAAAAAAAACCCCACAGGATTATTTCTAGTTTGCTGGAAATGGAATGTGACCTGGTTCTCTGTAGGCGACTGTGCCTGACAAAGCCAGTTCTTCAGCTGCAGGCTATCTCTGCTGTAGACCATCTCCAAGTCCTCCATGGGGAGTTATTTCCAGCTTCACAGCTGGCTCTGCAGACCCTTCTCAACTTTAGCTGAGAAAAGTCGGTGCCTGTGATTTGCAGGGGTTCACAGGCCCTCTTGGACAGTTGTAGGATACACAACTCGCCTTCAGTCTTGTTATGAGAGTAGGGAAAGTGATGTTTTGCCCAGGAAGTCTCGTTTCTCCTCATCCAGTGTCATGAGTCTTGCTCAGCTCAAGTGGAAGGAATGTGGCCTTTTCAGACTACCTCAGAAAGCTTTAAATATCTTTCTTGTGACTCTCATTCAGGCCCTGACTCTGGATTCAAGCACCCAAGCAGGTGAGCTTCTCCTTGGTGGTCCCTGCTGATGCAGAAGGGCTTGCAGTGGGTCAGGACCTGGAAGGCTCAGAGCACTATTTCTGTCATGGGACAGAAATAAGCTGTGGTGCTGCAGCACGGAGCCAGCTCTGCACCACTGGTGGCAGCCCCAGGTGTGAGGGCTGTGCCTGGGTCAGGCAAGTGCCTGGGGAACAACCAAGGGGAACTCCTGCTCATGTTTCTTCCAGGCTGCTCCAGCAGATCGCTGCCTATGAAGCCAGGCAAGTCTTTGGTTATCCTTTCTGCTACAGCTCTCCTGGAGAGCCAAGATAAGTGCAGGCTACTCACAGGTGTGAAGCCAGGGGAGAACCTCAGACCAGTGAGGTGCATGTTGAGATCCAGTTTGTGGGTGATCAGCATAAATTTGGGGAGCTTTTAACGTTTAGAGTTTTTCTTGGCATATGTTTTACTCCTTTACAACTTTCTGGGGTGGTTGAGGAAGTGTGGGGGGAGTGTGATGGCAGGGAGCAGAGCTAGGGACAGCATCTGAAAAATAGGATAAGCCACAGACACACCCTGCTGACCCGACAGACAGAGCAGAAGGCTCCTGCTCCTGACAGGCTCCCTGGCATCCAGCAGCTTCCTTTGAGAGCACTGACACTCACTGCAGGGCACATGTGAAGCAAGCTGGAAGAAAGCAGAGGCTGGAGCAGGGAGTGAGAGATGCTCAGGGACCAAAGGCATTGCAACCCACTTATCTTCTGGCTGGGCAGAGAGCTGGGATGGGACCTCCTTTCAGAAAAAATCAACATCAGCTTGAAAAGTCAAGTGCCTTTCCTTTTTCTTCAGAAGTTCTTTATCTTGGGATTTTTAGTCCTATTCTAGGTCCCATACTGGGAAACACCCTTGAAGGAATCAAGGAGTTACATTTTTAAGGTGAGAGCTAGGAGGGCAAAGTAGGAGCTCTTTAAACAGCTCCTCTGTAGACATCTGCCTGAGGTTTTAGCATTCATAGCAGTTTTGGCATGCTGCTGAACTCCCGAGGACATGTTGGTTGATGCTAAGGTGAAGGGTGCTGCAAGCACCACCAAGGTGGAAGACCAGGACTGGGAGATGTTTCTTTTGTTACCAGCTTACAGTCCTAACCAGATGGAGAGAAGTGTGTGAGACCAGCCTGCAAATGCAACATTTGCTGGGAGTTTGCTAGGGTGTAAGCCAAAGTGCATCAGAGGCATGGCTGTTTTTTTTCAGGGCAGGACAAGTCAAAGAGTTGTTCAGTGGTGCTATCAAAACTTGGAAGGGAGAAGACAGCATCATTTATTAAGGTCTGAGATGTTGAGGGAGTTGCAATAGGAGGGCTTAGACAGCAAGAAGGGGAACAAGATTTGAGGAGCATGTTGGGATGAGGGTAGGTCAAACTTTTAGGATGGGTGAAGGGCCTTGATGCTAACTCTTGCTATGCAGTAGAATCCAGGAGGAGTTCAAGTTATCTCTGATGTGGTGGGGTCAGCAGGATTTGCCAAAAGTGCTTCCTACAAAGCAGGATCCACATGGGAAAGTTGAGATGGAGCTTAGTGGTAGGGTGGAAATTGGAGCAGTAAGATGACAGAGGACTAGGTTGATTAAAGGAGGCCCATTTGGTTGGGTGAGGGCTGTGCAGGCTGTGGTGTTTGCTCTGTTTGGTGGGGTCATGCCAGCATGCAGCACTCGTTCCCGTCTTGGGCTGGCTCTTTGGGAGTTGAAGCTGGGTCGTTGGCAGAATGAGGCAAGGCATGAAGCTTGCCTTGCTCCTAGGTTTAACCCTTCTGTAACACTTCTTTGCTGTAAATCTGACTGATTATGTGATTTTTTTTGTTCAGTTTATGAATATGGAGGTGGCTTTGTTATGGTCCAGAGCTCTGGAAGTACAGGCCCAGAAGCACTGGCCTCCTCCTGGGAACCTGCAGCTCCTCATGAAGCATCAGCTCCTGGAAGCTAACGAATGGCACTGTTTGGTTTTCCCAGTGTGGTTTTTATTCAGTAAGAAATAAACTTAAAACAGCCCAGAAGAGTGAAATGAAATGGTGTAGCTGACTGTCCTCTAGCCTATTTTCAGTGCTATGGAGGAGGAGAAAAAGAAGATAAAGATGCAATATCTTGTCTCTGTAAATGGCTGGATATGCAGCTTTGATGTTCCTGTGGCAGTCCAGTGTCCTGTCCCTTATCTTGGTCCCAAGAAGCATGTGACTGGACCCAAAGCACCCCATCCCCTTTTGTTCATATATAATAGTGGTCTCTACAACGTGCAGAGCGGGCTCCTTCCAGGCTGCCCTGCTGCTCCCTTGAACATCAGGCAGCTCCAGTGGCCAGGCTGGACACCACCCTGCTGAGCTGAAAGCTGCTTCTGCATGGGGGAGAGCAGGATGAGGGAGGGGAAAGAGGGATCCATCAGGCTGGTGTCCAGAAAGGTTTGTGATGGGCAAAGTTTGCTTTGCTCCCCACCATTTTTGATGTGCTTTGATCTGGGGATGCTGTTGCATGCGGAAGCCAGGAAGGAGGTCTAGGAAGGTGTGGAGAGTTGAGATATACCAGCTCCTGTGCTGGGAGTTGGGGGAGGACTCTTCTCACCTTTCTTGGAAAGCCAAATTTCATTGCTAGTGTAGTAAGTGCAGGATGGTGAGTCTCAGGAACAGCCACATCAAGAGGAGCCCTTGGTCTCCACGTGTGTTGTCACCAGTGTTGTTGGCAATAGGCGTGAATCTCTGCCTGCATCTGCGCTTCTGGGCTGTGGCTGATGCTGTCCTGGGGATGGGCATGTGCCATGGGGGAGACTGAGGACCTGTGATCCCCACCTGTAATCCGTCTCCACTCCCACCACATCCTGGTTGCTGTGGCAGGAGGATTAGCAAACTGAGGTCTCCATGGCCATCAGCCTTCCCTCCTGTGCTGGGTGGCTTGTCCTGACTGTGCCAGCATGCCCCTGCCCACACTACTGGGGAGCCTCGGGCAACTCTGAGTCAGTCTGAGCCTGTGGAGTAGCATGGCAGGACTTCAGTGGACCTCCCAGGGGACTGTTTTGGGCACTTGGGAAGCAGTGGCTGGAGTGTCCCTGCTGGGATGCCATGCGATTCCACAGGTTTGGGTTTGGGCACCCCACATCAGGAGGTTTTTGCAAACTCATTGGAAGCTCAGAGAACTGAGTTTTGAAGAGAGAACAAAGTTGTTGTGTAGAGCTCAGTTGAGCTCCAGCCAGCAGCATGTGGCATGCAGACCTCCAGAGCTCTGCCCAGAGAAGAGGGTGTGGGTGTTTGTCCTCTGGATGTTTGGGGTGGATTACCTGAGGGTGCAGGTTACCAGCACTCACAGGAGTGATGAGCTGAGGCAGGGATCAGTGCTCAGTGCGTGCCCTGGGGCAGCAAGCTCAGGTTGATGGGGGCACATTCTCCCAAAGGAGCATTGCCCAAAGATCATCTGCTTGTGTCTCCTCAAACCTGCCATGACAAAGGACTGAGTGGTGCATGGCAGGGCCATGCCATCGGGCAGCACTGGGGGATCCTTTTGGGTATCAAGGGTCAGCAGTTTTTGCCCTAGGAGGAATTCAAAACCTTCTCAGATGGGTGAGGGTTGTTTTGAATCTGGCACTTCTCACTCTTCAACTTCCTCTCCCGCTCCGTCCCCACCTTCTCATCCTCGCCAGCATCTCCATGGCAACCCTGTTGCTGAAGAACAGAGAAGACATCTAAATATAGCTTCCAAATCTCCATGCCTTCAGTGAAAAGTCTAAAACCAGGGGCGACAGCTTGAAGCACTGGGCTGCTAATGCCACCCAGTGATGACTGTCCTGCAGGTGGGGCTTGGGAGTGCTGTGATGGGACAGGGGTCACTTCTAGCTGAATGCCAGTTTTGTGTTAGCTCATGATATCTCAAGGGGCTTTCAGGTAGTCCAGCCTACCCTCTCCTGCCCAGGGCACTCCCACTGCTGCACCATGTCAGGTTTTGGAGCCATTCTCTAGAGCAAACAAAAGCATCTCCAGTACTTTGGCCATCAACATCCATGATGGGTTCTGACATCACAGGCTTTAGTTGCGGTGCATTAGATGAAGCTAGAAGCAGAAAAATTCAAAGACCTTTAGTAAGGAATAAATGATTTTCCTTCCTTCTTTCTCCACCCTCTACTTCTTAAATTTTAGACTGTGTGACCACATTAGGCTTGCAGATGGGCATTTGCACCTCATATTCATATTAATTTCTGACAGAGACAGGGCACAGCATCTTCTGAGTGAAGCTGCTCCTCTGGGAAACCTGCTCAAGGTAGGGGGAAAAGAAGTGTCCATGCCCAGGGTCCTGGCACTGCTTTGCACCTACACCAGGCTGATACCACAACTGTCTGGTTTCATGGGCTGCCAAGTTGAATTACTACTTCTGCAAGACAAGTGCTTGTTGTACAGACCTCAACAAAGAGCTCCACTTGCTGTTGAGACTTTGCTCTCCCCTGGCCCTGAAGCATCAAGTCTTGTAGGGTCAGCAAGAAAAAGCTGACCTGCAGGAGGCCAGGCAAGGGTCAACTTGAGTCTGTATGCATAGGTTCAGTGTTTGGAGCCAACAGTCTGGAAGGTGATGCACAGATCAGCCTAGATGAATGTTTTTTTTTCAGAAGAAATTCAAGAATATTGCTGAACCTGAAAATGTTTAACAGAGAGGGGTGGAGCTGGGCTGGTATGCTTGTACAACCCAACCTAGGTGGTCAGCAGTGTGGATTCAGCTAAGAGAGGGTTTAATGAACTGGCTTCCCTCACCGTGCAGAAGTTCTTAAAATGAAATTGTGGCATCTGTCCTTGAAGAACCTTGCATATTAGAACTTTTCATCATCTTTGAACCAAGTGAAATGTAGAGTGCTTTGGAAATCTGCTTGTCTGGCAGGGATGATGGCACTAAGGAGCCTCCTAGAGCCCTCTTTGGTGCTTCCCTACCATGCCTTTTCCATCTCTTTAGGGCTTCCAAGTTGTGTGTGACTAGCTCAGGTGCTGATCCCTTTGGCTGATGTAAATATACCACATCTCTTGAGTTGCCTTGAATAACATACCAGGTACTTAAAGTGTGTGTGGTTTTTTTTGTTGGTTTTTTTTTTTTTTTTTTGGAAGACTTGATGTTGCTTCATGGGCTCACCTGCCTGCAACTTAGCAGCTCAATTTCTCATTGCTGGTATGGTTATTTGCACAAGGACAAAGCAGGTGTAAAGTGGCTGGTGAACATCCCTAGAGGTGTTAAAGAAAGTGTAGATGTGGCGCCTGGGGACATGGTTTTATAGTCATGGTAGTGTTGGGTGATGGTTGGACTTGATGATCTTGGAAGTCTTTTTCAACCTTAGTGATTCTATGAAACTCTGCCATGTGAAGCTGGCAGCATTTCATGTTTCTTTGCAGGGCTGGGTGGCTGTGGGAAGTGAGGTTGGGCTGCTGTGCAGGAAACCAGCACAAATAAGATGTCCACACGGTGACCCCTTTAGTTTTCCTATCCAGGATGGAGCGAGGATAACAGTTAGGAACTTTTATTTATTTAGCTTGGATTTACTTTTTTACCATCTATCACTATAAATCTTCTGCTGGTAACACTTTAAAGTTTTCTGATACAAGGAAAGACTAAGAAAAATGGCTTTAGTCTTGGCCATGTCCCTTTAATTACCATGTGTCAGCTACTAAGGCATTTTCGATAGTTCTAATTGATACATAAGCCAATTTACTAATTAGCCAAGGTTACATGGAGAATACAGAAAGGGAAATGCCTTTCTGCATCCATAGTTCCTCCTTTATCCTTTCCAAAGACCTGGTGTGGTGAGAACAAAGTGGCCAGCCAGGCAGAGCCCCTGAGCTCCTGGTGGTCCCAAGCAGAGTCCCATGCAGTCCCAGGGAGGTGGCCGTGAAGGGGCACACAGGATTTTGGACAGGGATCCTCACCTCCACCTCGGGATACACCCACTTCTTGTGTGCCATCTTCCTCAGAGGACCTTCCCCCCCCTCTCCCTGTGACCTGCTGTAGCAGAGTGGATGTTTCTGGAATGGAGCAGAGGTCCCCCATGTGCTGCATGTGTGGCAGGGACAAGGGACTGCAGAAGGATTGTAGGCCACCTGGGCAGGTCCCAGCCCCTGCCTGTGTGGGGAGGGACAGCAGGGGCACAGGCAGCCCTCTCTCCTTGCCACATGAGCCCAGGAGCAGCACCAAAGGCTTCTTCCCCTCCCATCCCACTCAGGTTATACCTTGTCAGTCTGGGTGGGCGTTATGAAGGACTTACGAGGGGTAAAGAGTTGAAACATGGAGAAAGGTCGCCCAGTAAACCACCTCTACTGTGAAGCTTTCAAAAAGCAGTTGGGCAACCACCTGCCTGTCAGAACAGCTTGGTGGGACTGGCTCTGCCCAGAGGCAGGGTGATAGCTGGGTGCTCAGTGTTGCTTCCAGATCTATTTTCTGAGCTCTTTTGATTCCCTAGTGGCATAAAGGAACGTTAGCAAGGAAGAGAAGGTGCCCTAGAGAAATTCAGAGCTCCCTTCAAATGGGAACCAAGTCAGATGGAACAGAATAAGTTGATACTCATAAGAATAAGTGGTGTTTCCACCACCACGCTCTCTGTTCTCCTCCCTCACCCTGCTTCTGGCTGTGTCACTGTAATATCTTCCACATCAGGAGCTCAAAGCAAGTAGGTGCTGTCCCCTTTCCAATCTCTGTGAGAAATAAGGGTCACAGCCTGGATGTAGGAACTGAAGCACAGAGTTATCAAGTGGCTTGGTTGGATGGCTTCAGGCTTGGCTGGAGAACTACATAGATCATATAGTGAATAGCCCTGCAGAGAACCCTATTTTAGTGATAAGATGGTAACTAGTTATCATCTGATTATCCTATAGGCCAACCTGAAGACAAAAGAGGAAAAACAATCTAAATTTTGGGTGGAGCTTCTGTCTATGATGCTTTACAGCCCACTGGTCTAGTAGTGTGTGAAGCTGTTGGGCTGTTCCCCGTGTGCTTGCTACACAGAATGAGA
>NW_008603555.1:0-7048 GCF_000691845.1 Merops nubicus | reverse complement strand
TCTTCCGAGGTCCTCAGGAATGACAGAGACAGATCCTGGACATTGACATGCAATGGCTTTTCTCCAGCTTCTGTACTAACACCAGTTCTTCTGTAACTCATACATCAGCAACTTGCACATCAGTGATCTGCTTGAAACTCTATCCTGACAGTTCGTCTGTCCCGTTGACAACTGCTGGGGTAATTGGTACCAATGTCTGCCCTGACCTTAGAGGCACCTTCAGTTCTGACCTGGCTGCTAGAACAAACTGTGACCACCACCGGTGGCTGCAGCTTCAAAACCTGTTCCCACACTCTCTAACCAATTTAGGAGCCAAAAAATCATTTTTCATGGGCATGAGCTTAAGCATCCTGTCTATCTTGGTCATACTCTGGATAGATTCCTAAATTACAAGGTTTTTCTGTTGAAATTAATATCATTCAGCATCTCCTTGGTGTGTTTAGTGTACCTGTTCTGGGATCTAATGATTCTTCCCCTCAAACACCTCCAGTCTTTGTGCTATGTGACAACATGATCGTATGCTTCAAAACGGCTCATGATGCACAACTCCATGTGACCCTGTGCTTCTCTTGCTGGCTTCTTCACCTTGCCTGCCAGTGCTGTCACATTGCTCTGTTAAATATCTGCCTCCCAGTGAGCAGGGCAAAGACAGCTCCCCACTATGTATAGCCTTAGTTAATCCCCTCTGGTTTGCCTCAAATGTTGACATCTTACCTAGTCAGCATTTCTGCAGTAGGACTTCTCAATGAGATGTTCTGGCAGGGTGAATAGGTCATATCTGTATTTTCATGTTGAAATCCCAGCTCAGTGCAGAGCTCTGAGGGAGAGCCAGCCTGGCACCGCATGCTTTAAGCTTCATGCTGCAGGGACCTGCACCCCCAGCAAGTCAGATGAGGGTTTGTGTATGTCAAGGTATGTCCAGAAGGCTGTGGCTTGACCCAAGGTATGTGCACCAATGATTCACATTGAGTTACTAAAGATCTCCTGGTACTTCTCATTGTCCCAGGGATGTTTACCTTGCCACCCTGGCTGCTTGCCATCCTGGCTAACAGCATGCCACCAGGGACTGTAAATCCTGCCCTTGCACAGCCCTGCCTGTTTCAATGGTATACACTATGTGACATCTCCTGACTTATGCTGTTTTTAGAGCTGAGCCTTATTTCACATTCCAAAGTCAGGCAGACACATCCTCTTAACCTCCTCAGCAATAATTCCTGCAAATGAGTGTCTCCGCAGAGAGAGATACTCAATATTTTCTAGCACATTAATCAAATAACCATCCAGTTGTTGCCTTACGTGTTGGAAGTGGACATGTTGTCAAATAAAATGATTTTATAGATTATCCTCTGTTCTTCCCAGATGGGGAATTTAGCAGAATCATGTGCACAAAGTCCTTTAGGAGAAGATCAATGTCTGTTCATTTCATCTTCTATTGCTTACTCAGGGAAATATCATACTTAACATTGTTCTCCAGAGGAGCTTCCCCATCCCTAACTTTTAAAACTAGTGATGGTGTCAAAGTGCGTGTTGGAAGCAGAGTCCAGACCACCATCATCTGTTGGTGGCAGCTTGCAATGGCCCCAGAGAAAAAGGCACAAGTGAGCAGCTCTGCTGACTTCTGCATGGCCAGGTATTCCCTGAGAATGCCTCCTCTTGGCTTGCCCTGCTGCATCACAGCCCAAACAAGTGTTGCTTCAGCATTGCTGAAACCACCACCAAGGCCTGAATTAAGAAGCTGTTCAGCTGATGTGTCTATGCAGGGGTTAGGACTGGACTGTGCCCTGGCTTGGTGCTGCCTGTGGGCCTTCGTGGTTTGCAGAGTAGCTTCCTGCTGCCAGGAGAGGCTTTTGGGTGGCCTTTATTGTTCTCTGCTTTTGAGCTGTCTGAGGTATGTCTGGGCCACTATCAAGCTGTCAGAGAGAAAAAGGCAGGCTAGGAAGTGTCCTCCTTTGCCCACGTGGAGCAACCAGAGGCTGGGGATGAAAGCTGCTCAGCAGAGCCAAGTGGGCTTCAGCTCCCTTGCTCCTCACTGTGGTGTGCGTGCCCATCAGGGCTGCTGTGCCACCAGCTCCTCTCCTGCCTGCCTCCCTTCATGTCAAGAAGCTGTCAGGGCGTTCCTGCAGCACTCTGGTCCCGGTTCCCCTGCTCCCGCCTGCTCTCAGCCCCTTGGTGCCCTCCTGTCACGTCTCTCCCATGAAGGCCATGTCCTCCTGGGGTGGTTCTGCTCCAGCCCCTCCCCATCCCTCCTGCTCCCCAGGCCTCCCGAGCGGTGGCTCCGGGCGGGCTGCAGGTGAGAGCTGAGGCAGCACGGGTGCGATCTGTGCCTTGGCCTGCGGGGCTGCTGGCAGCTCGGGACACAGCTGCGGGGAAGGGCAGCCCCCGGCAGCCACGGCGGGCTGGGAGGGGTGGTCTGATGGGCCACCACGGCCCTCCTCCGTCAGCACTGACCTTTCCACAGGGACAGTCAGCAGAGCAGCCAGCCAGCTGAGAGAAGGGCACTCCCCCTGGAGGGAGCAAGCCCAGCCCCACGCCCTCACCCTTGCAGGCTGCAGAGCGACCCGGGAGTGGGGATGCTGCTCTTTCCCCTTCTCCAAATCCTAGCAAAAGGTTAACTGCTCCCCGTTGGGCGGCACTGGGTCTGTGAGCCCTCGCCTGCCTCCCCGTGTCCATGCGGACCTCTCCTGTGCTGCTTTTCTCTGAGCATGGGGAGATCTGGCAACGTGCTGGCTCTGCTGTGGTTTGGCTGGAGCCCCCCCCCCCACCTGACCATGAGTGGTGCCAGGGTCCTCCTGCCATACAGCCAGCCCCTCTGTGCTCCTGTGCTGCACCCCCAAAGCTTTCACAGTGCACGGACCTGCTGAGCACTCGCTGCCTCTCAGCAAAGCTGGGGAGGTGGGCACCTTCTCCTCTTCTGGGATTCAGTCAGATTGGGCAAGGGGTGCAATGCTCTGCCTGTGTCCATGCCAGGAACCTGCAGCTTTGGTCTGTGGAATTTCTGCCCCTCACCTGGTGTTTCAGGGCCAGGTAGAGGGTCCTTTTCTCCCTGTGGCTCGTAGCAAAGGAGGAAACCAGAAATTTACTGATTTGGTCACCAGATTTGGACACCCTTTTTTGTAAAGCCACCTGAGACTTGAGTGTCTGGTAGTGATCCAGTTGGTCTGGGAGTCCAGAGGGTTTGCTCTCTGGGTTTCCTGACCCAAGGGGATTTACTTTCACAAAGCCAGCATTTCATCATGCGACCCTCTATGGATCCCACCACTTTTACTTTCTCCTTGTTGACTTTTTTTTTTTTCTGACCTGAAAAACTACTCCAAGGAAATCCCATTGCTGTAGGACTACTTAGTAGGCTGTGTAGAGCTCTCTGTACTTAACAAAATGTGCACACAGCGAGTCATTATTCCTTCAGTCCCCAGATTTGAGTATTCATCGTGCAGATGAGGGGCTCGCCTGAAATCAGGCTTTCCATACACAGAGCCACATGGCTGGGGAGATCATCTGCTGGGCACACGTCCTCTTTAAGTCAGCTTTTCTCCTCTGCTTTGGTACATGCACACAGCACTCGTGGAGGCGGGAGAGCCACCTCATCAAGAAAGAAAGAGAAGAAGAGAGGAAGAGAGAAAAAAGTTGCTGTAGGAAAGCAAACCCAAATTATGTGCATGCATAATATTCATTGCTTAAAGCCTTAGGAGATCTTTGTCACAATACCTGAGCTGACCCCTGGGAAAGAGGTGGCCATGGGCTTCTTTCTGTGTTTTTTTCAAAAAAAAAATTTTCACAGATAAACAATGCTGAGTACTTTGAAGCTCCTAGAATGGAAAAGCATAAGCAATGGTAATTACAAATAAGATTTTAAAAAGCAACCCACGTTCAGGAAGCACTGGCTGCTTTTGAGAATCCCACCTTTTGTTTTGTAATATATGAGCAAGGAAAAGATCAGAGCTATGAATCAGCTGTAGGTTTAACTCAGCAAATTGAACAAGCTTTGCAAAGTATCAGGGGCCCAGATAACATCTGGTTCAAAAAGCCAAATTCAGTCCACCTCTCTGATGAAAATGCAACAAAATCATCATGGGGAATTCTTAGCAGGGCACCAACATTTACACCAGAGATGTATCATTTAAAATCCTATATCCTTCAGGCTGGATCAGTGGAGATGGGAAGGGTCTGGAGAAGGGGAAAGAGGCTTGCTGGAATTAGCATGGGACATGGATGGAGCAAGCTCTGGCAAAAATAAAGCTGATTTAGCTTAGAAAGAAAAATTTGATGTGATTTTTCTTGCCTCAGCAGAAGCTGTCTAAACTCTTCCTCCTATCCTGTATGCCATCACTTGAAAGACATAGTTTAGGACCAAAAACCAAAGGGAGCCAGCACATGGGACAGGATTTCTGCAGCCAGAGTGCAGGAGCAGCTATGACTTGAGGGTCAGACTGTAGGATGAGTGGATCACCTTGTGGTTATTAAAGACATTATATGAATGCAAGCTTCAGCAATGACAATCAATCAACTCTCCTGTTCTCTGTTTGTGAAATGGTGACTTTCAGGGGGCTGCTGGCAGTGGCAGCATGTCCAGGACGTACAGAGCTGGACTGGTCCTTCTCTGAAGCACTGTGGCATCAAAGATTCTGGGTACATTCAATGCCAAGGGCTACTGGCTGAGGCACGTGGGGACTTGAAGCTTGGGGCTATTTTCCCAGACCCTAGGACAGCCAGTCCTGCTTTTCTCCTCCTTTCCATGACCAGCCAAGGCTAGTTGTGTGCAAAATGTACTAGGGGCTGGTCAGAACGTTGAGGATGGGCAGGGAGCAAGGAGAGATCGTGGCCATAGGGCCACGTGTGGGTACAGAGCTATGGGAAGCAGGAGGCCATTCACCAGCAGGAGGGGTGGCTGGCCTGGTGGCTCTCAGGGGAAGTTGTTTCGGGGTAAGGGCAAGGCTTTTTACCTGGAACTGACTTTTCATTTTAAAATTGCAGTTCCAGCTTGGAGTTGGGGCTGACTGGAAGCCCAGGAGCCCCAAGAAGCCAAGCACATGCCCGTTTAGAGCATTTGCATTTATACAGGCATGTAATTATGTGTGCTCATCAACAGACATGAAGACAATGCTGCATTTAAGAGGGTGTGAGGTCACCCTGGAATGAAAGCACCAGTCTTTGTGTCAGGAGGGAGGGGTGAGACTGCCTGAAGCCTTGCAGGCACCAGGAAAGCAAGAGGAGTGCATGGGGTCGTTTTCAGCCTGCATCAGTCAGGGTGGAAAAAGGCAATGGGCTGGCAGAGCCTTCAGCTTGCTGAGGGATGGAGACCTTTGGATAAGGCATGTATTTGCCATGAAAGAAGCCGTGGCAGAGCGAGCTCTTCTCTTCTTTTCCTACAAAGTGCTCCAGGTACACATAAGAAATTTGCTGAAGGATGAGCAGCAACCAACACCTCTCAGAGCAAGCTGATGAAGCTGTCCCTTCAGCAGGTGGTGGACCTGCATCACCTAGGCTTCCTTCTGACGTGGAATTCTGTCAGAGCCACAGGTTGTGGGGTGTGCCCCTGGCTGGGGTGTCCCCAACAGGAGGGCAGCAGCAGTGTGCCTCGGGGTGTGCGTGTGTGCGGCTGCTGGTGTGTGTGTGAAGGAAGCCTCCTCCTCCTCTGGCCAGCAGACCTGCTTGCCACAATCTGCTGTGCTGGTGGCCCTGAAGCCCCTCAACAATTTGCTGGGGGATCAGAGCTGGTTTTGCCTAACTTTGCTCTGCACAGCGTGGCCTGCCATCAGCCTTTGGGTTAAACACAAAATTGGCCAGGGTCACTTGCAGGAGTGGGGCGTCAGCTGTTCTAAAGGGCCTTGGGCTTGTTCAGTGGGTGAGAAAACTTTGACTTTCTAATGTACCCATTCAACTCCTTCCTTCCTCCACTTTTGCTTCTCTGTTCCCTTCTCCCCTGTATGACCCTTGCTATTTTTCCATCCACAGCAAAACAGTTCACATCAAGGTAATTGATGATGAGGAGTATGAAAAAAACAAGAATTTCTTCATTGAGCTGATGAGCCCCCGCATGGTGGATATGAGTTTACAGAAAGGTGTAGTACTGGCCCTGCAGACTAACATTAATGTTCTTTCCTCTTCTTTTCCTTCTCCTTCCTCCTCTTCTCTTCCTCTGACATCTCTCTGTCTCAGACCGCTCTGCCCTAAGCACTGCTGTGCGCACACGCCGTGTCACATGGTACCCACGGGGGGCTGGGGAGTGGGGCTGGGCACAGGCAAAGTGGTGAGGAGGGCAGAGAGAGAAGGATGGAAGCAGCCCCACTGGTCCCTATTTCTGTAGCAGCTTGAGAGGGACCTTCTGCTGTTCCCGCTGGAGGATCCAGGAAAATTTTGTAGCACAAGCAGGGAGATGCTGGCTGGAAACAGGTCCAGCATCTCAGGAGCTCATTGCCCAGCCCTGGTCCTACAGGGCATCCTGGTCAGTCCCCGGTTAAAGACAGGAATCAAGACCCAGCAGAGAAGCAGCTCCTGTATCTTCTGAGGACTCTGCAAAGGCTGTGCAGCCCCTGGTCCCTGGGAGTGGGAGCTGAGGGCAGGGAGGAGCTGACGCCCTGCATTGGTCCCCCCGGGGCTCCCAGCAGCTGTGGGCGTTGCGGGGGTGTGCTGGAGGCAGGGAGAGGGGCCAGCCCCGCTCCAGAGCCCGGGGTATTTCCATGTGAGCCTCAGAGGCATTGCAGTCCTGCTGGGTACCCTGAGAGGTCCCAGCAAAGCTGTCTGCTTCCAGGGAAAGCTGCCTCCTCACCTGGGGAACAGGTCAGGGGGAAGAAGCAGATGCTGTTGAGGAGAAAAAGCAATAAGATGTGCCGTTTTAAAAATGGAAATTATAACTCAGCCTCCTTTGCAGCTGCCAGAGCTGTATCCCTTTGGCAGAGACCCACCTCATCCCATTGGGGAACGTGTCTGTGAATACCCATCTCTCTCTCTTTTCCTCAGGCTCCCAGCCCAGAGTCCCTGCAGACTGACTGTTAATTATAAGGGTAGCAGAAGCAATTGATCTCCCAGCTAAAAGGCAATAGGTGCCCCA
>NW_008603554.1:31010-38695 GCF_000691845.1 Merops nubicus | reverse complement strand
TCTCCCAACCAAAATGATTCTGTGGTTGTTTCTATTCCACAGGTGGCTGCTGTTGCTCCTGGGGAGCCAGACCAGATCTCTGTGGTGAGCTCAGCACTCGGGCAGAGTCCATCAGCTCCACACTTAATGCAGAGAGCTCAGTGCTAGGAGAAGCAGTAGGGCCAGCTACCCTCAGGGATGGAAACCTCATTTGATAAGGGTGTTGCAAGCAGGGCAAGACCTTCTCATGCCAGGCCCAGGCAGGACAGCACCTTGTTGTGACAACCCACCTCCCACTTCTCCTTGAGAGCACCAGTTCCACGGTGCCTTGGACAGCCCTGGGGCGAGTCCTGCCCAGCGTGCTGCTCCTGTTCACCTCCCAAAGGGGCAGCAGGCCACTCTTGTCCCCTACTCTGACCACTGCCTAGTGGCCTTTTCTTCCCGTGGCCTTTTTTCTCAGCATGGTTCCCCTGGTTATTTCCCACCCGTGTTTGCCCTGGCCCCGAGGAGCAGCACTGCCCCTCCCCTCCCCTGCAGTGCAGAGGGGACACTCTGTTCCACAGGAGGCCATTATTTCAGTCTTGTTTACACTCCTGATCATCAGGCCCAGCAAACGCCCACAGGCTGGAAACCCATCCTAATTGTTGGGAGTTGTTTTGGGTTTTTTTTTTTCCCCCCCCACCCCGGTGGAAAAAAATCTGTTTGTTATTAATCATCACCAAATCCCTGGTTTTCAGCAGCACTGAGATGCCTCTGCTGCATCCAGGGAGGGACAGACACTGCAAGAGGAGGCTGCTGAGAGGGGATGCAGCTGAGGACCTGGCCCCAGGGGCTGCTGAAGTAGCTCAGCTCTGTCAAGTGCCCTGCACGTTGTTCTCCAGAGGTAAAGTCGCTTCTGGCCCTAACAATCCCCATGGGGATACTTCCTTCAACCGTCCCCACCCTCCAGAAAATTCTAAATTAGCTTCTCCTCCTTCTTCCAAAAACCCAGCAGAACAAAGGTGTTATTTATAACCTCACAGAAACTGGAGGGTGAACAGAGGAGCAGCCACGTGGCCACTCGCGCTCGGATGCCGTCGCCCTTTCTCATAGAATCCTAGAATCCTTTAGGTTGGAAGGGACCTCCAAGATCATCAAGTCCAACCATTGAGCCATTAGGGCTCTAAAGTCCTCTGCTAAAACAGATCAGAATCTGTCAGGGCTGGAAGGGACCACAAGGATCCCCCAGTTCCAACCCCTCTGCCATGAGCAGGGACACCTCCCACGAGATCAGGCTGCCCAGAGCCTCCTGCAGCCTGGCCTTAAAGACCCCCAGGGATGGGGCCTCAACCCCCTCCCTGGGCAACCCATTCCAGGGTCTCACCACTCTCCTGGGGAAGAACTTCTTCCTCACATCCAGCCTGAATCTGCCCACTGCCAGCTCTGCCCCATTCCCCCCAGTCCTGTCGTTACTTGAGATCCTAAAAAGTCCCTCCCCAGCTTTCTTGTAGCCCCCCTAAGATACTGGAAGGCCACAATAAGGTCCCCTCGGAGCCTTCTCTTCTCCAGACTGAACAGCCCCAACTCTCTCAGCCTGTCCTCACAGCAGAGCTGCTCCAGCCCTCGGATCATTCTCGTGGCTCTTCTCTGGACACGCTCCAGCAGCTCCACGTCCCTCTTGTCATGGGGGCTCCATCTCTCCCTTTATCTATTCATCCATCTCTGCACACACATTAGCTGGTATCTCTGTGCATTTATCACTCCAGGTCTACACATGCACCTCAACCCAAGTGCACGATGTCTGTGTGTGTGTCCTGTCACCCTTTGGCACCACCAGCAGACCTGGTTTGATTAGATGCTGCCCATCCCCATGGTGAAGTATCCAAAAAAGCAGAAATCTCTTTGAGTTGTTGTGCACTGAAAGCACCGTGCCCAGGCTGCCTCCCCAGAGCACAGATGGACAAGCAGAAGGACCTACTGCAGCTTTAAACGCATCTCTGACCCCCTGTTTGGACCCACTGGAGAAGAAGCTGTTCCTCAGGAGCTGCAGAAGCACTCTGCTCTTCTGGACACACAGCTGGGCAGGCAGGGGAAGGAGGAGCAGGAAGAGCCAACACCAACACACAGTCCAAAGAGCTGGAGGAGAGGGTGCTGTGGTGTGGAGATGGGCTGTGGAGGTCACAGCTGCCAGGTGAGAGCAGCACCTGCAGAGCAGTGACCACCCTCTGACAGCCACCGTGTCTCACAACAGCCACAGGCTGGATGCTCACCAACAGGTTCACAATCAGTCTTTGTGTTCTCTCAAGACTTTTCCTCACTGAGGTGTCCCTAAGAAGACATCCAAGATGATGTCTCGCAGAAGGAAGAAGGGACATTTTCACCCTGATTATAGCTGCACCTTCATTTGGGGAGAAAAGTAGATAGGGAGTGGAAGAGGAGGACAGAGGGCATCTGTTGCTACCTGCCTCCAGAGTTTCACTTCCTCACAGGAGCTTGAGTAGCTTGATCTGGTTGGAGATGTCCCTGCTGATGGTGGAGGGGGTTTGATGTCTATGATCCTTGACTCTATGATTCTATGATTCTATGACTCTATGATTCTATAATTCTATGATTCTATGATCCTTGACTCTATGATTCTATGATTCTATGACTCTATGATTCTATAATTCTATGATTCTATGATCCTTGACTCTATGATTCTATGATTCTATGACTCTATGATTCTATAATTCTATGATTCTATGATCCTTGACTCTATGATTCTATGATTCTATGACTCTATGATTCTATAATTCTATGATTCTATGATCCTTGACTCTATGATTCTATGATTCTATGACTCTATGATTCTATAATTCTATGATTCTATGATCCTTGACTCTATGATTCTATGATTCTATGACTCTATGATTCTATAATTCTATATTCTATGATTCTGTGACTCTATGATTCTATGATTCTATGACTCTATGACTCTATGATTCTATGATTCTATGACTATGACTCTATGATTCTATGATTCTATGATTCTATGACTCTATGATTCTATGATTCTATGACTATGACTCTATGATTCTATGATTCTATGATTCTGTGACTCTATGACTCTATGATTCTATCTGCATAATACAGAAGCCTGTGTCCACCCTTGAGTCATTACAGAGGCCCCTCCTCCCCGTGGGGCACCAGTGGCCACTGCTGGGACTTCCAGCAGCCTCTCATGCTCAAGGGCCTCCAGCTGAAATGCAGCTCTGGCTCTGAAGGAGGGCCCAAAGCCACGGGGCTGTGTGCACTGAGCCCTGACACATTGCTGGAAAGGTCCCTCCCCCGGCCCTTCCAACAACAACAAACCTTTGCAAGCTGCTCCCATAGATCAGCCACAATTAAGGAGGGTAACACTCCCAGCAGCCGTCTCTCCAGGGATGGAGGGAGGGCAGGAAGGCTCCTTAGGCCCTCAAAGAAATGTAAACCCAGCACCCTGCTGCCCTTGGGAGTTTCTGCCTGGCTGAACTGGGCAGAAACTGGGAGACTGGGCTGACTGGTGTCCTCAGCAGCAGCGTGGCCCTGGAGCAGGGTGCATGGGGAGCCCTGGGGCTGCCAAGGACACGGCCTCCTTGGGCAGAGATGCAGCCACCAGAGCCTGCAGCATCTCATGCTTCCTCCCCTTCAGTTTTGGGGGCCACCATCCAGCCTGAGCTGTGGAGAAGGTGCCATGTGTGCGCTGGGCAGCAGCACGGGGCTCTTCGGTGCCCCTGCCTGCTGGGCAGCTCCTGAAGGCCTGAGCTCAGGGGGAAGGCAGGGCTCTGTTGTCTGCAATAGCTCAGAAGCAGCTAACTGTGCCCCGGGGCAGCTGGATGGGTGCAGGGATGGCTCCCCCAGCCCTGCCAGCCCAGCTCTCCTCTCATGTGGTTGAAGGAGAAGAGGGAGCCTGCTGGGAGTGGCTCCGTGGTGTTGGCTCCCAGGGACTCCAGGAAGGGGGCAGACAGACAGACTCTGGTTTCCAGCCCTGCCTGAAGATCTGTTGGCTACAGGCAGAGCTGCCTGGCTGCTTTCTTTGGTGGAATTGCTCCCGTGTTCTCCTGGAACAAGTGTTTCACCCCCACAGGAGGTGCTGCAGCTTGCTCTCCTCCCTGTCCTAAGGACAGCTTGGATGCTGCCACACATGGAGACACTGGACATCAGAGCCACAGCCTGCAGATGTGAGAACAACATCACACCTCCCCAGCCAATCAGGGCCTTCCCTGTGGAAATCAGAGGAGAAAGCTCACAGAACTGGCTTGTCCCATCCTCTGCCCCTGCTCCTTCCTTCCCAAGCACCGTGGGTACCACAGGAAACCTGCCTGACCCACGTGGATGTCATCAGAGCAGGGTTGGGGTTGGAAGTGGTTGCTCTGCCATGTCATCTGTCCACTAACCTACCCACGCTCACACACCAGGACAGGTTTTGCAACCTGTTCTTAACCTCAGAGGAAAATGTTGGCTGTGGACTTCACCTGGTAGGACATGGCTCTGCCAAGGGCTGAACACCCAGCACCCCGAGCAAACCCCCCACCCAGCTCAAAGCTTTTATTTTGCCCACCACCCCACAGACCCTGCCCTGGGCCCACCCTCCTCGTGGGCACACCCAACGGGCAGCTCCCTGCCAGCCACAGCTCCACGGCTCTGCTCCACCAGGAGCACTCCTGAAGAGCTCTCCCTTTGTGCTTCTTGGCACGCCCTGGCCGGGCGAGTGGCTCAGCATTAATCACTCCTCCTCCTCCTCCTCCTCCTCCTCAGGTCCTCGCTGGGCTCCTCTGCGAGGCCAGAATCAGGCCCCAGGTTCCTCAGGCCTGGCTCCTTGCCCACCCGTGCTGCTGGGCCAAGGCACGTTCTGAGCAGACCCAGTGTAAAAAGTTTGGATGGATTTTCCGTTGGCAAACGCTGCGGCAACGAAACCCAAAGATTTTGTGGGTGTAGCTCCATTTCCATGAAATTCTTAACCCAAAAAAAAAAAAACGCCAAAATTGACAAAAAATACACCCACTCGGCCTCTGCAACTTTGAATTTGCCATTTCAGCTTTCTCCTTTCCTTTGGGATTGCCACTGCACTTTGGCTGGCGAGGCCAAGCCCTCCAGGGGCAGACATTGGTGCTTTGTGTGGGTTTGTTTTGAGTTTTGGAAACTCCTTTAGCAGCTTTTCTACTGGCTGGCGTGGTGCTGGTTTGATGTAAAAGCCTTTTTGTCATCCTGAATTGAAATTTTCAGTGTTGTCCACACGCAACGACCACTCTCTAGCAAATAAAAACCATCCCTTGATGCTTCAACACAACGAGCCGGCGGCAGCGACACCAAATATTCCAGCTCCAGCTTTTTTGGAAATGCCATTTCACAAGAAGTTTCAGATTTTCACTTCTGTGTTCCAATTTGGAAGGCCAACAGCAGTAGGAACACTGGCATTTCCCCTGGGAAGGAAACCTGATTTTCCAAAAAGTTTTAGTAATAATCTGGGTTGGAGGGAGACGCTTTAAAACCTGTTATTAAAAACGATTGTTCAGCCAGTAAAAATGGTGTGAAAGGAATGGGTTCAAATAGAGATTTGCAGGTTTTTTATGTTTCCCCTCCATAACTGACATGTCTTTTTTAAGGATATATTTCACCTTCTCCACATTCCTCCTTTGTTCCAGGCACCAGACACTTTCAGCCTTAGATGCTCTGATGACCTGATCAACTCAACAGCTCTTCAGCTCTTTTAGCTGAGACACTCGCTGCTTTTATTTCAAACCTGAAGGACTTGTGTGTGAAATCTGGCCTGGTTTGGGGCTTTTTTTTGTCTTATTTTTCAAAAAGCATCATTACAGTCCATAAAAAGCATTACCTCTTCCTCCAAGCCTTGCAGAATTGTTAATCTAAAACAACTGAGAGAAGAGAAGGGCTTGATTTTCCCAGGGGGTGAGAAAAACCTGGACCAGCACCAGATACCCAGAAAAAGGGCCCAAAGAAGAACAGATTAGAGGAGTCCTCTGAGATTGTCCTACCCCTGGCTCTGGGATTCAACAAAGTTGGAATTTATGAAGATTAAATTTACATCTGGACTATCAAGCTTCATACCCACGGATGGATTTATCCTCCCTAATTTATCTATGGCCTTTTCAATTTGGTGGGCTGGAATATGTTAAAATAATTCAATCTGAATTATAATTTCTGGTTCTTTTTGTTTTAAACGTTCACAGGGGGGATGTTGCCTGCAGGGAAAAAACTCTCTCCTTTTAACTTTTCATATTTTAAATGACTTTCCTATTATCTCTTTGCTTGTGGTCCAGTGAACTGCATTTTAACTAACCAAAAAATATCTGTGTAAACAATTTAGATGGATAACCAATATTTGGATGCTTCTTGAACTTCCTAATCGTGGAATGAAAGACTAGTTTAGGTTGGAAAAGACCTTTGAGATCACTGAGTCCAGCTGTTAACCCAGCACTAAACCAGGTCCCTCAGCACCACAACCTGGAAACCCCTCCAGGGATGGGGACTTTCCTAACTGAGCTGGGAACATCTCTTAGAGGCAGAGCTTTTTTTTTGGTCAGAAAATTGTTCCTTCTATATCCCACAAAAATAGTAGAATGTCTTCATCATGCACATCATAAACGTGTGTCTGTAGGGAGCCCATTTTGGGAGAAGAGTGCACCTATCTCATCCTCTCTCCTCAAGACAGATAATGATGCAGGAAAGACAGCGTGGACAAGGACATCATATTTTGTGGATAAATTGTTCTGTTTTTGCACATAGTGCTGAAGATTTAGGTTCCCAGTCCTTTAGAAGTCATTTAATGGAGAAGAAACCTCTTTGAAAGGAGAGAGGTGTAGACAAGGAAGAAGCTCCAATGAGGAGATGAAGATGAGGAGCTGGTGGGAGGGATTCCCAGTCAGGAAGGGATATCTAATTCATCACCACGTGAAATCTAAGGGGAAAAAAAGCACAAAATTCAATTATTTTAGCTTGTTCCAGGCAGCCTGTGATGTTTTTCTCTCCTGTTCACAAAATGAAGAGCAGTCACCACAAACTGGGGGCACAGCTCTGTGTTAACTCCATGTGAGGATGAGTGCAGATAAAGAATCTCCAAGGGAAACTCCTGAGTCAAGCCTGGGCCCTTAAATCTTAATAAACTAAGACACAGCTTCTCCTGGACAGGGATCAGGGGGAATCAAAGCCAATCATCTTGGCTCAGATCTCAGATGCAGAACCAGCCTTTGCTGAGGGTCAGGAAGCTGATCTTTTATATTATTTATTCTTAAATAAAATAATCCATGCAGTTAACCCTGCAACACACACTCCTGCTTGGGGAGGGGGGGGGGAGCAGAGTTAATTGGAGTTAATTAGCACCTTTGTTTGCTTATTTTTAATCCAGACAGCCCCAGCAAGCCAAATTCATCCCAGATGTTGCCCAGCTGACCTCAGAGGGGATATTTTGCCTCGACTTTGACAGGGGTGTGCTGGGGTGGAATCCTTTGCAGACCTGCCACCTTCTCCACGAGGTGGCTGCCAAGCAGCTTCTCTGCTGCAGGGAGCACCCCCTGCCCCAGCTGGGCTGCCCACCCCTCCCCACTGCTGCCTCCTCCAGAATCAGGAGGTGCCCCGAGGTGCTCTGAGCCCCTGTCCTCATGAGTTTCTGGGCACCACCATGGCTGTGCCCCTGCCCACGCTCTCCTTCAGCTTCTGCACGGGTCATGCTCAGGCCTGGAGCAACTGCA
>NW_008603554.1:17616-30586 GCF_000691845.1 Merops nubicus | reverse complement strand
TTGGGGGTGTTCCTGCTCCCTGCAGGGGTGGGACTGCTCAGAGGTTAGAATACCTGCTAATGTCTGCACTAGGAAGCAAGGTAAGAACTTAAGTACTGACACACAAGCCTCCAGATACTTTTCCTTTCATGGTCTCTGTCCACCAGCACTTCTCCTGGCATGTCATACACACCTAAGAGGACAGTAAGGAAGAGCTCCTAACACACAGAATCCTAGAATCATTTGGGTTGGAAGAGACTTTCAAGCTCATCAAGTCCAACAGTTAACCCAGCCCTGCCAGGTCCCCACTGCCCCGTGTCCCTCACACCACATCTCCACAGATTTCACATCCTTCCAGGGATGGGGACTCCACCACTGCCCTGGGCAGTGTGCTCCCACGCTTGCTGGGATGGATGAGGCCACCAGCTTTGGAGGAACTAGAGTTTTGCCACGAGGGCATAATCCTGACTAAGCATCTAAGCATCCAAAGGACAGCTCTTAATCTATATTATTTCTTCCTATAAATTTAGCTTTAGGACTGGGTTATAACAAAGCCAACAGCCTGGACACTTTATGAATCAGAGGCTCAGCCTAGTTAGGCCTGACCTTGAACTTGCTCTTTCATCTGCAGTGCTGCTGTCTCTGGTGACCCACTGGATGAGGAGTTAGTCAGTCTGGAAGCCAGTCTCACAGCACAAAAGAATCCTAAATCTGTAAGGGAGCTGAGAAGGTCTTTCCAAGCTGGACAGCTATTCCACTCCTTCTGGGGTTGGGATTAGCTGTAGCCAGTCTGGGTTCAGATCCAGTTCAAGCCATCACAAAAATAAACCAAATGTTTGGTTACCAGAACGAACCAGTCAGAACAAACACCCATCAAACTCAAGTCTTCTTTCAAAACAAGAGTGTTGAAACTCAAAATTAAAACTATTGTTTTGGACCATTCGTTTATTTTCTGACTTGAACGACGAAAAATTTTCCAAGTGCTTTTTTTGTGTGTTGTCACATAAACACAGGGCTGTTTTTTTTTTTAAGAGCACTTTGTTTTAGTGATAAAATAACATCTAATGTATCCTCTTGTCATGCTGCATGGCTGAGAAGAATTGATGAACCTTGAGGACTGAAAATGCTCTTTCAGCATATGCTTTTGTAGCTGGAGCTGTCAGAACAACTGTTGCTGGTTGACACAGCTCAGGCATGACATTTTTACAATATTCCCACTAGATTAATATATTTCTTTTTTTTTTTTTCTCTTTCTCTCATTGAGACATGGCTCATCTGCAAATGAATCAAAACTTGGCCCAGTCTTTCTGGGAGCTTCGGCTCTTTCGTACATCTCTTCTAATTTAGAGAGCTCCTGAGCTTTAAGAAGAAGACATTCCAGACCTTCAGCTGATCTTTCAACTCTGGACACAGTTCCCATTCATCCTCTAGCACTGTCATCTGCCCCTCTGTGAAAGATTTCCATCTGCCTGCTGATATTAATGAAAAAAAAATACATGGAGAATAAAATTTTGCCTTTTTCTCCTTTGATGTAAGCAATTTGTCCAAGGAAAGCAAAAAGGTTTCGTGCTTCCCATTGACATAAGAAAAACTTAAAACCCAAGCAGAATATCAGTCAGTTTGCAGCAACCCCTAGTTACTGAACAATGCTTGTTTTCATCTGAGTCTTCCCAAACAATTCTGACACTTTTCATGCATCTTTGTCCCCTTCTGGCAGACAGAGCAGAGGCTCTGGGACGTCCCAGCAGCAGCAGCAACCCCTGAGCTCTGGGGTCATGCAAACGTGGCACCAGGAGCACGCCAGCTCTGCCAGCACCAAGGAGACACCACGAGCAAGGAGTGAGAAGGGAAGATGAGGCACAGAATCAGAATTCACTGGGGGCAAAACCAGGCACGAGCATTTCTCACTGCCCTGCCCATGGAGAGGAGTGAGAGGCAGGGGACACGTTGTGGAGGCAGGTGCCAGCTTCTGGATTGTGCTCTTTGAGGCCTCCAAGCAGAAAGTTAGTCCTGAGCTAATAGGGCTCTTTCCCGTGGCTCCAATGGGGAAAGTTTGTGTGTTTTAGGAACAGAAGAAAGAAAAAATGATGTACTCCCCTCTATGTCAGTGCTCAGGCTGAAGGGAGCCAACATAAATGCATCTGGGCAACAGAGGGGTTATTGTTCCCTGGGCCCTGCTCTTTCCTTAAGTAAGTGAACGTATGTTTTGGAGGGGAAGGTTTTGACAGTGCTGGATAAAGACATCTTCCATTAAAGGGAGGTTGGATGTTACCTCCTCAGTCACCCCACCTGTCACTAGGTCACCCTGCTATTTGTCAAGAGGAATAAAACTTCTTCTTTGCTAGGAAGCAGTCGTGAGTTTGAGACAAATCCTGCAAAGCTGCTGTTTTATTTAGTGGGGGGTGAGGGGGGAGAGAGCTGTCGTGGCTGTTCCATCCTCAACTGGAGCCCTCTGCCTCACAAAGCTCCTGAAACTTGCTCAAGACACACAGACACAGGTAGGCTTTCAAGAAGTGAGCAGCTGGTAGAATTTAGGGCAGCTTGCAGGGGTTTGGTTTCAGAGGAAGCACTGGCTGGGGGCAAAAAGGGAAGAGGGAGCCTGTACAGACAGAAAGAGAGCTCCAAAATATTCTTTCCTGGGAGACACAGGACTGGCTACAGCCTCTATCTCCCCATAGAAACCTGGAGGCTCCATCCTCTACAAAACATCCTGAGATGCTGCAAGCACAGGGCAGGAGCACTGGTCAGACAGGGTGAAGCTCCCCTTGCAAAAGGGAGACAACCCAAAACTCAGACCACACAAGAACATGGGGAACAACGTCCTCCCAACAAGGGCTGTGGAGGCCTGTGCCAGGCTGCCCAGGGCAGTGGTGGAGTCCCCACCCCTGGAGGGGTTTCCAAGCCGTGGAGATGTGGGGTGAGGGACACGGGGCAGTGGGGACCTGGCAGGGCTGGGTCACAGTTGTGCTCCATGATCTTTAGGGTCTCTTCCAACACAAATAACCCTATGATCTATCAGAAAAATTCACATTTCTGCCACAATACAGTGAGGACACTGTGGAGAGGGGACGTGCACAGCCTGTGAGCACCTCAGGGGTCAGTCTTAGAGCACATGGCCCAGTACCCTCCTACCCCCTGCCCATGGCAGAGTCATGGGTCTGTTCCTCTCCTTGTTCCTCTGTGCTGCCTCCTTGTGCATCCAGAGTGATCTCCCCTTTTTATTTACTGATTCAGCTGGAAGCCAGGGGTGGAATGAACCTGCAGCCTGAGACACTCACATCCTCACCGTGTCAGTGTCTGCAGGGTGTTTGACCTCCCTCTCTGGGCAATGAAGACTCACAGGATGATTTGTTTGCCTGAATGCCAATGCCTTAGAGGAGTTTGGGGTTTTCTGGTGCATCCAAGACACCCAAACAGGGCTGACAGATGCAACACAGGCCCCATAAGAGAGGATGACCTTCCTGCAGTGACTGCTGCAGGCAGGGAAGGATTTCCCAAGGCCCAAGCTTCTGTTTAGGCACTAATTAGTGCCCATGGTGTGAAGTGATGAGATCACCATTGACCACAGCAAGTGTTTGGACAACTGAAGGCTCCTTAATTATGGTTTCTTAGTCTGCATGCAGAATGATACCCTGGCAATCAATCTAAAGAGCCATTTACTGGAGGTGGTACAGAGCTCTGGGCCTGCAGGCAGCCTCATCCACCCCATGGCACAGCTACCTCTGGATGGATGAAGCTCCTTCTGGAAGCACCAACCTCTTTCTCTTGAGCAGAGCCAGACCCAAGGTGATTGCCTCAAACTAGGAACTTGGCTGAAATGAGATGAATTTACACCCAGCTTGCTCAGGCTTAGATGAAACTTGACTCTCTGTGTATATATCAGCATCTCCACGTCGAGGCAGAGGCAGCAACAAGATCATTGGTTTCAGCATTTGGGGTGGAATTTGGGGTGAAGAAAACATCCCTTTTGAAGCAGAACTGGAACAAGAGACTCTTCCAGGAAAAAATAAGGCCTAGGGTACCAGTGGGACTGATAAGTGTCAGAAATCCCCATCAGTAATGTGACATCAGCAGAAAGGCCATGACAAAATCCTGACAGTGGCACTTCTGAGAGGCTGGGGCATAGGAAAGTAGCCAAGAAACACAGAACAAGAGTATTAGCTTAGAAATCTCTCCAGGAAGGGATGTTTTGGCCAGAATCCAAGGTGAATGTGTATAACTCCCATAAAAGTGCCAGATTAGAAAAGGGAATTTCACATCTAAGGCCTTGATGGGAACAGAGACAGAAAAGAGGAAGGTGTCCTGGGACTGCTGTCTGGAGAGGACCTTTAGGAACAGAAAAGAGTGGGCAGCCCCCAAAACCAAACCAAAACGTGGGATGAAAAATAGAGAAAGTGCCAAGAGAAGATCCTCAGTGTGCAGAATGTTGAAGAGCAAAGTCACAGAGCAAAGCTCACACTGATAAAGGCTCTGTGGAGAAGGACCTGGAAGGGCTGGTGAAAAACAAGTTGCTCATGAGCCAGCAATGTGCTCTTGTGGCCAAGAAGGTCAATGGTCTCCTGGGGGGCATGGAGAAGAGTGTGGCCAGAAGATGCAGGGAGGTTCTCCTGCCCCTCTGCTCTGCCCCAGCCAGGCCACCTCTGCAGGATGGGTCCAGTGCTGGGCTCCCCAGTGCCAGAGAGAGCAGGAACCACTGGAGAGAGTCCAGCAGAGGCTGCGGAGCTGCTGAGGGGCTGGAGCATCTCTGTGCCAGGCCAGGCTGAGAGCCCTGGGGCTGCTGAGCTGGAGAAGAGAAGCCTCAGAGGGGATCTGAGCAGTGCTGAGCAAGAGCTCAAGGGCCCCGGGGGGCAAGAGGCTGGGGCCAGACTCTGCTCAGTGGTGCCCAGCCACAGGCCAAGGGGCAACGGGCACCAACTGGCACCCAGGAGGTGCCACCTGAGCAGGAGGAGAAACTTCTTTGGGGGGAGGGTGGAGCCTGGAGCAGCTGCCCAGAGAGGCTGTGGAGTCTCCTGCTCTGGAGAGATCCCAAACCCTCCTGGCTGTGACCCTGGGCACCCTGCTGGGGGTGAGCTGCTGGAGCAGGGGTGGGATGAGATGATCCCCAGAGGTCTCTTCCCACCCCTCCATGCTGGGATGCTCAGAGACCCTGAGGTCAAGCTGCAAGGCAAGTTGACCCTCCTTCCACTCCCAGGCTCCCACCACACTCCAGGAGGTGCTGTTAGGGGCTCCCTTCCTCTTCCTCTTCCAAGTGAGGTCAGCAGCTGCTCCTCTCCAGCCCTGCACAGATGCTGCTGTGGCTGGGGACGTGGAAGGTGTGGCAGATGACAGAGCTGGCAGAAGACCCAGAGGGCACTGGGTTTGCCTATTTATAGCTGATAGCTCAGAGCCTGCCACTTAAATAGACATTCCTGATCAGTGAATAATCTCTGGCAGGGCATAAAAATAGCTCTGTGGCTCCAACCATAATTACAGAGTCATGGTTCAATAACCTGGCCTGCATCAGGCAGACTAGCAGCTGTCACTGGTGGGAAAGGACAGAAGCAGTGAGGAGAAGGAGGACAATTTAAAGTTCAGGGTAAAATACAGTGTTTGAAATGCTAAATATATGACTACAAAGCTACAGGGGCTGGGCTCAGGAATGCTGCAAGAGGCCTCTCGATCTGGGGGCTGAGGAGGGACAGAGAGAGGCTGGACACTACCTCCTGCTCTGAGGAAGTTTCTCTCCCCACAGAAAGTATTGAACCTTCTTGGCCAGATGGTTTAGGGACAGTTGGTGGAGGAATCAAGTGCATCTCCTGAGAGCCCCTGGCTGGAAGGAATGGGAGGTGATGTCAAGCCAGGTGAGTCCCCAGGTCTGCCCCACGTCCTGCCTCTGAGAGCTGCAGACTCTGCTGTCTGTGTCAACTCCTGTGCTCCAAAACCTGCTCAAACCCAACCACGAGATGTGGGTCAGTGCCTTGCAGAACTCCACTTTGGGTTTTTAGCTATAACACCTTTTGTAAAGCACTGGGCTTCATAACAGCCTGTGGTGATGAGGTCTCCCATGGGATTATAACCTGCTCCTGACCTGGGCTCACCTGGATGCCAACAGGGTGTCCTCTGCTGCTGCCCTGGTGCCCACACCTCTGTGTGCCTGGGGAGAGGTCCCACAGCCTGTCAGCAGCACCACAGCAGAGCTGGGAGCAGGTCAGGTCCCCTCCTAGCACAGGGCAGGTGAAGGGGGAGAAGGGTGGGAGAAGAATGGGCTTGTCCATGACCTTTCATTGCTCCCAGAAGATCCCACTGAATCACAGAACCCTTTCAGGGGGAAGGGACCTTAAAGATCACCCAGTCCAACCTGCCTGCTCTGAGCAGGGACACCTTCCACTAGACCAGCTGGTTCAAGGCTCCAGCTACCCTGGCCTTCAACACTCCCAGGAAGGCAACATCTCCATACAACCTGTCTGGGCAACCTGCCCCAGTACCCCACCACACTGAGGCAAGAAATTCTTCCTCATGCCTCACCTAAATCTCCCCTTTTTCACTTTAAAACTGCTACCTCTCATCCTATCACTGCAGTTCTGAATATACAGGACTAATATAAGCCCTGAAAGGCCACGAGGAGATCTCCCTGGCTGCACAACCCCAACTCTCTCAGCCTGGCTTACAGCAGAGGCCTTCCAGCCCTCAGATGATTTTTGTGGCCTCCTCTAGACCTGTTCCAAGAGCCTCATGCTCAGGTGTAACCTGTCCAGGTACAGGAGGACTCAGAATCAGCTTTATACTGAGCATGGTCAGTGCTTGGAAAGGTTCTAGTGAGTAAAGAGGCAGCTTCACCCAGAGGTCAGGCAGGACAGAGACATCAGTTTTATGGTAACTCCAGAGAGAACAGAGCTCAAATCTTCTGTCTGACTATGGTTATCCTAATTCTTCAAGAAAATATAGGTTTGGGGCTGGTTGGTGGGCACATTTTCATTCATGGGTTGGAAAGAAGACATTTCCTGCCAGATTGCCCCCAGCAGTGTGGAAGCAGTAAGAATTTCTCCACAAAACCTAAAAAATGCTTAGAAATAGTCCTCGAAGCTTCATAATACCCTTCAGAGATTCAAAATATCCCTTAAAAACATCCCTGCTGGCCAGACTGTGCTGAACTAACCCATGGTCCAGAAGACTCACAGAGACCCAGGATCCCAGCCTGGTGGGGCTGGAAGGGACCTCTGGGATCATCTCATCCCACCCCTGCTCCAGCAGCTCACCCCCAGCAGGGTGCCCAGGGTCACAGCCAGGAGGGTTTGGGATCTCTCCAGAGCAGGAGACTCCACAGCCTCTCTGGGCAGCTGCTCCAGGCTCCACCCTCCCCCCAAAGAAGTTTCTCCTCCTGCTCAGGTGGCACCTCCTGGGTTCCAGTTGGTGCCCGTTGCCCCTTGGCCTGTGGCGGGGCACCCCTGAGCAGAGTCTGGCCCCAGCCTCTTGCCCCCCGGGGCCCTTGAGCTCTTGCTCAGCACTGCTCAGATCCCCTCTGAGGCTTCTCTTCTCCAGCTCAGCAGCCCCAGGGCTCTCAGCCTGGGCTGGCACAGAGATGCTCCAGCCCCTCAGCAGCTCCGCAGCCTCTGCTGGACTCTCTCCAGTGGTTCCTCTTTCACTCAAAAGGGTAGGGAGAAAATCCAGTTTCAGTAGATACCAGGGAGGGAACTCATGGCCAAAGCAGGGAGCTGATTTGCTCAAAGAAGAGCTGAGATCAGAGAGGAGGTCCCCACGTACACAGGCAGATGTTTTTGCTCTTTCTCCTCTCCATGGCCATAGCTCCTTTCCTGCTGAGGGGCTCTGAGGAGAAAAGCATCATTAATTCACTGAGGAGCTCAGGTACTGTGGCAGAAAAAATGTGTAGGAATAAGGGGGGAAAAAAAAAAGATCCTTTTACTCCTGATGCCCACAGCAGCTGCCAGAGGAGCAGAAACCTTCTGACACTGCACGGGCAGAAGTGAGGAGAGCCTGGGTTTGGCTTTTCCTCCTTCCCTGGGGAGCTGCCCCAGGGGCTGGATGAGCTGTGCTCACACAAGCTGTGTGTCAGTGCAACACTCCCCAGCTCCTCCCCAGGCACAGACCCAGGGAAAGCTCTGTCAGCTCCAGGGAGGAGAGAAGAGCTCTGCCTGGGGCTCTGGCAGACCACAGCATCTCCAGTGGCACAGGGCAGCATCTTAGATGTCAGCTCATTAGAGCACATGGTTTGTATTCATGACTTGATTACCCAGAAAAGCCTCTGCTCCTGCTTCCAAACTGTGCTTCACTGCAGAGCTGTGCAAAGTCCACGTCTGGGGAGGTGTCTGCTAAGAGGCAGCTTCTGTTTTCCTTCCCTAAAGAACTCCAGAGCTAAATGAAATGTTCCACATGAGCCTCATTCCCAGGGTTTGATACTCTTAGGATTAACTGTGTGACTTGCTGCAGTGACTGGGCCTCTCAGTGGCACTGCAGGTGGGTGGCAGGGATGGGCTGCTCAGAGGTCTCACTGTTCTGCAGGGAACAGGGACTCTTGGATGTCTCCTCCTCACCCTGTTTGAGCATTCTGTCCTGGAGCACAGACCCCCTCAGCTGAGCTGCTGGGAAGGGTGGCACTCTGCTGGGTTCCTCCAGCACAGTGGATGGGTGTTGATGTGTCCCAGGGGGTCTGGCTCCTCAGGCTGCAGCTGCCCAAGAGGCCCCACCAGCACAGAGCTCCTCTGATGTCATCTGGCACCTCAGAGACAGGGCAGGCAGCACTGCCCACCTCCAAGAAGAAAGAAGAGGGGGAGAAGCTCCAAATGATGACCCAACAGAGGGGGCATTTCTGTCTGGGAATATTCATCTTCCTAAAGCTTGGGTTGGTTTGGGTTTGGGCTTCTTTCTTTGTGTGTGGGTCAACTTCAGGTTGCATTGAAACAGCCCAAGCAGGGCTGAAAACATGAAGGGTTTCTATTATCTTTTTCCAAGAAGTGTTCCTTTGCAGTTTCAGTTGTTGCTGGTGGTCACTCTGTTGCCAGAAGATCAATTCTTGGCCTCAAATCTGTGCTTCTTGCTCTCCCAACACCCCTGGCATGTCCAAAAGGAGCAAAGCCACGAGGAGCAGCTCAGGGCCAGGCTCCAAGGAAGGTGAGAACACCACAACTCTTCAGTATTCCAGTTGTGAAACTGGCACTGGGGCAGGCAGGGACCTGCCCACAGTAAATCTCCACTGAGCCCTTTCCATGATGCACAAGGCCTCCAACAAACCCAGGGGTTCATCCTCGTGGAGGTTTCTCTTCTGCAACTCCTGGCACTGGCCAGAACATGGAGAGAGAAAGTCTCAGTTGTCTGTGTGCAGTTCAGGACACTGCTCCAGCACTGTCTCCACAGTAAAAGGAACATTTCAGGAACACTTCCAGCAACTGCTCCTGTTTAAAATGTTTACTTAGACTCTCCCCACAAACCCAGTGCAGCCTTCTGAGGAGTCAGGGTGGCACTGTGAGTTGGGACTGGTGGGCACTGAGGTCTGGAGGCCTGATAAAGGTCATAGTTGGAAGGATGCAGGGGAGAAGAGGCTTCAGTCTGGTAGCAGACAAGAGGCTCTTGGACTGTCAGCCCCTGTCATGGTTAAACAAGGTACAGACACAATCCAAACCATGCCTGATACCTTGAAGACCTTATTTTCTTTAAACAACACTAGGACAGGTCAGGCAGGTGAGACAGGCTCAGGGAGGAAGCCAGGGAAAGCAAAGCAGTGCTGGGTTCAATCAGCAATCCCAACCAGCTTCTCATCTTAGCAGTGACCAGAGAAGCAAGTTCCAAGCACCCTTCCCTGGCTCTGAAGTTCCCAGAATCATAAAATAGTTTGGTTGGAAAAGAGCTTTACAATCCTCCAGTCCAACCCTCCCCCAGCCCTGCCAGGTCCCCACTGCCCCGTGTCCCTCACCCCACATCTCCACGGCTTGGAAACCCCTCCAGGGGTGGGGACTCCACCACTGCCCTGGGCAGCCTGGCACAGCCCTGGGCAACCCTCCAGGGCAAGAAATTGTTCCTCAGGGGCAACTGAAACCTCCCCTGGGGCAACTGGAGGCCCTTTCCTCTTGGCCTGGCCCTTGTCCCTTGGGAGCAGAGCCCGACCCCCCCCTGGCTCCAGGCTCCTGTCAGGAGCTGTGCAGAGCCAGAAGGTCTCCCCTGAGCCTCCTTTGCTCCAGGCTCCGCACCCCCAGCTCCCTCAGCTGCTCCTCCCCACACTTGGGCTCTAGCCCCTTCCCCAGCAGCTCCGTTGCCCTTCTCTGCCCACGCTCCAGCCCCTCCAGGTCCTGCTGGGAGGGAGGGGCCCAAACCTGCCCCCAGGATTCGAGGAGCAGCCTCCCCAGTGCCCAGCCCAGGGGGATGATCCTGTTCTGCTCCTGCTGCCCACACTGGTGCTGATCCAAGCCAGGATGCTGTTGCCTTTTTTGGCAACCTGGTCACACTCTGGTTCATATTCCAGTCAAAAAGAATCACAGCAAAGTTGAAGAAACAGTCATGCCATGTGCTAAGGAGCAGAAGGAAGAGGTGCTGGTGTGTGGCTGGGGAGGCAGCTCCAGGAGCACACGGATCCCACAAGTTTCCCAGTGCTGGGTGCTGAGGGGATGACACCATGACATGCTCACCCCCACAACTGGGTGCAGGCACAGGACCAACCAGCACTGTTCAGAGATGGGTAATGGCCTTCCCCAAGCTCCTGGCTCTGCTGGTGCTCTTGGCCACCTGTGCTACCAAGGCCTGTTGCCACCAAGTCCTCCAGATGCAGTTCAACACCTCAATTCTCCAGCCCCAATTTTCCCCCAGCCCCCTCTTTTGTAAAGCTTCCCCCCTGACTGGTTCTCCACTAATGACATGTGAACTTCTGCACCACATCTGCCTCAGAATTATGGACTAATTTGGGTTGGAAGAGCCCTTCAAGTCAAGTCCAACCATTAACCCAGCACCACCAAGTCATCACGTCCCTCAGCACCACAACCAAGATTCCTTGGTAGGGATGTTTATAAATGTAGATTATCTCACAGCTTGCTTTTTTTTTTCCCCTAAAATGGGCCCAAGCCTCATGACTTTGACACTTCAGCACCAAATCCTCTGGGATTACAATCACCAATGGGTAACAGAGATGCATCAGCAGGCAGAAGAAGAGGAACACAAGGTATGGCCACCTAAAATTTACTTCTTGAGGAAACACTGCCAAAACCTCAAACACCATGAAACGACCTAAAAAGAGCAAGAGAACCATTGTAGAACATTAGATTTTGATTAACTGGGATTTTGAGAGGCAGCAGAGTCTCAGAAAGGATGGATCTGCTCACAGAGTGTGTCTAGGATGTGCTTCTGCTCAGCAAAGGAGACAGATCTGAGGCATGGGGTTATTTTTCAGTTCTAGCTTTTAACAAACTCCTCTCCCTTTTGGCAGATCTTCAGCTAAGGTCTCCAATGACTCCACTGAAGATCTACAAGATAGGAGGCTCTGCAGGTCTCCTGGTGATGGACTGAGGCTGTGTTCAGCTTGGGGGCTGAGGATGAGTGCCTGGCCTCCCACCACACAGCCATGGGACCCACAGAGCAACAAGTATTTCTCTTCCTGGCTTTTTTTTCCTCCTCCTTTCCTGACTGGAAGGAAATTTGCCTCTCAGCCAAGGCCTCTTAGAGAGCAGGAGTGGCAGAGGCAGGAAGAGGGTAGGTCTGGCCTGGTGCTTTCGAGGCCTCTCGTGTCAGGCAGGGCCCAGACACTGGAGAACTCTCCTGGAGACTCAACACATCATCCAATTTCCTCTTTCTGCCCCAAAATCCAAACGCTCTGTAGAAAGAGAGTGAGAATTCAGGCATGGGATGATGGGGAAAATGTCTCACTTCAGGAAGCAAAGGGCAAGGACAGCCCCATTCCCCTGCCTTGGTGCATCCAGGGCTCTGAGCCTCATTACTGCTGGTTTAAATTGTGCTGAGAGACACACCCTGGTGCTGCAGGACACAGCCCTGGGGAGGTGGGATCCCACACAGCCCCTTCCTGACAGGCAGCTGGAAGGTGGAAGGGGCTGTGTGGGATAAAGGGGCAAGCTGGAATAAATCTGTTCAGAAGGGGAGTTCTCAGAAGGGAAAACGTGGGAAATTAGAGAGAAAAAAAAAAAATACCTCCACTGCCTGGATCTGAAGTCTCACAAAGCTTAAAAGGTTTTCATTGGTATGGATCTGAGTGCTGTGAGACCCTGGGAACAGTCACCCACCTGGCAAGTCAGGCTTGTTTTCATTAAACACAACATGCAAGGGGGGAAATCATCATCTGCAGGGTCATGGAAGGGACTCCTAATTAATGTCCACGGAGAACTCAGAGGCATGATGTCTGCCAGCCAGGCACATGGTTCAGTTTCACTCCTGACAACTGCAAACTCGTGGAACCTGCAGGGAAAGGTTTCCACTCTGCCTCTGCTCAGTGTCTGCCCGTGCACAAAGTCACCGTTGGCACCAGAGCTGCCTGCTGCAGACACTGCTGGGGGTCGTTCCCAGCCCCCCTCAGGGGCTCTGGGAAGGGGTCTGAGGAGCCTCCAGCTCTGCCAGGGTGTCTTCTGGGGGAAGGCAACAGCAGAGAGGGGTCTCTGAAAGGGGCAGAATGTGTTTCTGCTCCACTAAAAGCTTCATCTATGCCCTGGCACCATCCCAGGGGAGGTTGGTTGGGGCTCTGAGCACCCTGCTCTAGTTGGGGTGTCCCTGCTCCCATCTGGGTCCCCGGAGGACTGTGAAATGTCCCTTCCCACCCAAACCATTCTGTGGTTCTATTGCCTTGCCAAAAGTGGCACTGCTGAAGACACAGAGCCTCAAAGGTGCCCCCAACCCCTCTGCACTTCACTGGGGAGGGGCTCAGTCCTGCAAAACAGGAGCCACAGGAAGCAGTGTGCCAGGGAGGAGGTGCAAGCCAGGGAACAGGAGAGCTGGAGAGCTCATTGCAGGAGGAAGAGCAATGCAGAAGCTTCTTGGCTTCACTGTTATTGGAAGAAGCAGGGAAAGA
>NW_008603554.1:9582-17599 GCF_000691845.1 Merops nubicus | reverse complement strand
TGAATCCAGGATCCAATTATGAATAGATTAATCATGAAATCTAGACCCTACAAGTATCATCACATTAACTCCATGTATAAAACAAAGCAAAGAAAGGGAAAATAGATTTACCTTGGTATGAGAAATACCCTGAAGAGGGCCAAGGTTCCTCTTTGTGGGGTCACAGGCTCCTTGTTGTACAGTGTCATGGCTCCAGGGAGGTGCAGCAAACTCCCTCCCTCCCTGATCCTGGGCATAACTCTTCTCTCTGAAACAGGGAGAGAGAAGAGGTTGGAGAAGTCATCATCTTTCCACCAAATACAAACAAAAGCCAAAGTAGGGACATTGCCATTGGAGATTTAATAGTCCTCCATGTCTATTTGTCCCACCAGAAAACAGCCAGAGTGCTGCTTCATCCTCCCAAGAGCTTGTCAGACCCCTGGGTATAAGGAACCTAGAGTGAAAGAACACAGCCTGTCTCTTGCAGAAAAAACAGGGCTTTGAGATGTGGGTAGCAGAGACAAGCACCAAGCTGGAGAAGAACCACCTTCAGGGTGGTGGTTGTTTAGGAAAGAATAGCTATAAATCACCCATTAGTCCTTTTAGGCAGAGAATGACCAGCAAGTTTCCAGCTACCAAGACAAGAAGGCTCTGAAGTGGTGTTTGAAGCAGCAGGGAAGGGCCAAAATACTCCCAGAGCTGGACTTGTAACCCACCACCCCTCAACCACAGGGACCTCAGCCCAGCCACCCCAGAGGATCTTCAGCTCTGCTCTGTGAGGATGAGACCACGTCTGGAATGGAGACTGATCAATTCTTTGGCCCAGGAGCATTCCTTGGTTTAACCCCAGCAGGAGTGGAAAGGGCCAAACCAAACTATTAAACACAGCTGTCCTGGCACACCCGTCCCCCATGGAAGCTGCTGCTGCCAAAAGACTTCTCAGCCACCCTGTTTCCAAGAATATGCACATCCTCTGGCAGGTAGCTGGACTCTGAGGTGGCAGCCTGACCAGAGCTGTAATATTCCTGAAGTGCATCAGTTCCTGTTATCTAATCACACACAAAAAGCTTTTCAGAAGAAGCCTGGAAAGAAAAGGAACCCAGAAGCTGAGACTCCAGCCTCTCCCTTTGACCACACTTCTCCAAAGTCTGGAGAAGTTTCAGCCTGTAAATGAGGCAGGAGGCAGGTGACCAGTCACAGCTATTGTAACTTCATCTTTTCTGTCTAGAGCAGGGAGAAATTTACAGCAAATATTTCAGCTGAAGTAGAACAGAGGTGAAATTTTCCAGAATTCTTCCCAGTTGCTTCATAAGAGATGGAGTTTCAAATCAAACACCTGTCTGGTCTTTACCTTGGGCTTGAGGGGAGCTATGTTATCTTCAAACTACCCTTTGCTCTAGAAGAATCTAGAAAGAATATGCACTTTTATCTCAGTAAAAGCAGGGTAAAATATCACATGGACAGGAACATCAGGGCTGGGTGGGGATCCTGAGTGCTGCAGGGTTTTCAGTTGTCCATTTAGGAGAGTTCTGGAAAGGGTTTAATCTCTGAACCCACACCATGGGTTCTTATCAACTTATTAACTGCCAAATTCACCAGCCCTGCTGGGAGTTTTGTGTGTGGCTGTTGCAGACTGGACAGAGTGGAGCCTGGCACTTGTCTGCAGCCATCAGTCCCTGATGATGGGAGAACCCAGTGAGCACCATCTCCAAGGCCCACGTGATGAAGATGGGGCTGGGCTCCCAGGCCCTAGCACTCCACCCCTGGCAATGGGATCAACTAGGGCTCATTGACTTCCCAAATCCTCCTCCCCACCTCTCCCTCCAGGAAGAGCCCCACCCTGGGGATGGCTTTCACTGCTGCCTGGCCCAGCGAGTGGCAGAGGAAGAGAGACCCCAGGAGGGAGGGGACACTGGAGTCAGAGACACCTCCCTCAGCCAGAGCAGACAGGACTGACCCAAGGACCTGGGAGGTGATGCCAACTGCAGCCAAGGCTGGACGTGCTTGCAGCACAACCCAGCCCAGCCCAAGGTGCTGAATGACTGAGAGGAGGGAGGGACAGATGGAGTGTGAAAAATTAAATGAAATAGAACAGCAGAGGGTGTTTGTGGCTGGGGGGGCTCAGCAGGGTAGCAGGAACAAACACACTGGGTGTGACAGGCTGTGAGATGCTGCCAGGAACCTGCCTCATGCTCCCACCCCCTGAGCATCACCTCTGCCCCAGCATGGAGACTCACAGAATGGTTTGGGTGGGAAAGGACCTTCCAAGGTCACCCAGTCCCACCCCTGCAGGGACAGGGACATCCCCAGCTAGAGCAGGGTGCTCAGAGTTCCATCCAACCTCCCCTGGGATGGTGCCAGGGATGGGGCAGTGACCACCTCTCTGGGCAGCCTGGGACAGGGGCTCAGCACCCTCAGTATATAAAAGCCACACCTCTCCCTTTTCTCTGGTTTAAATCCCACCTTTTTTACATTAAAACCTTCACCCCTTGTCCTGTCATGACAGTCTGATCAGCATCTCCTCCTGAGAACTGAAGCAGGCAGTGGTGAGATGAGGAACAGCACTGGGGAAACCAGCTCTGATCACAGGAAGCAGAAACCCTTCAGCCCATGGGGAGGAAGGGGTGGTCAGTGGGAACCACAAGCTCTCCCTCCTGCATGCCATGTTTTGTGAAAGAGAACAAACATTTCACCTCACCTGGACTTCCAATCTCCATGTCAGTCATAGAATCACAGAAAGGGTTGGGTTGGGAGGGACCTGAAAGATCATCCAGTTCCACCCCCCTGCCATGGGCAGGGACACCTCCCACTAGACCAGGTTGCTCCAAGCCCCATCCAACCTGGCCTTGAACACCTCCAGTCATTCAGCTTAAACTCCCAGTTTGGGTTCCCAATGTCAGGAGAGGGGGAGCAGTGTACCCCAAGGGTTGTCCATCCCACCCTGAGCTGGATGTCCAAGTAGTCTATGAAGGGTGTCTCTGTCTCCAGCCCACACAACTGATTCACCCAAACACCTCTGGAAACATTACCACCCCTCCCCTGACAAACCTTGTCTCACCTATGGCCTTCAGCTCATCATGGAAATCCCAGAAAATTGCTTGCTTAGACCAAACAACCCTCAAATGTTCAATTTAGGTCAAGCAGGAAGGATGGAACCCATCAGCAAGACCAGATTTCATGACAGCTTTTAAAGCTAACAAGGTGTTCTGACAGAAAGGAAACATCAGCCCAGATGTCCTTCTCCACAGTACCTCCAGGACACAAAAGCTAAACAACAGTTAAACTGTTCTCTCTGCAGTAAATATCTAGCAGAAATCAGAAGTTATAAGTATATTACAACCAGACAACTCTTCCCTGAAAAAATGGGTTCCAAATTTTCTGATAGCAGCACTTAGAGGAATCAATTCCATACAGTATTTAAGGCAAAGTTCATTTTTGAGAGCAGCTGTCTGTCACAGGGTTTCTGAGCAAGCCACAAACCCAGAGGAGACACCAGCAGCTCCTCCCTGAGGAATAGGATCCTTGCCTACTTCTGGCAAGCCCCTGTCACTGCCATTCTCACCACCTCAGCTGAAGTGGGGCTGTACATCCAACACAAAGCTCAAAGGGAAGTTGAAATGTTCATTTTTCTTTGCCATTGCCCAGAAGATCACAGAACCATAGGGTGGGTTGGGTTGGGAGGGACATTAAAGATCCTCTAATTCCAAGCCCCCTGCCATGGGCAGGGACACCTCCCACTAGAGCAGGTTGCTCCAAGCCCCATCCAAATTGATCTTGAAGACTTCCAGGGATGGGGCATCCACACCTTCCCTGGACAATCTGTTCCAGGGTCTCACCACCTTCCCAGTGAAGAACTTCCTCCTAATTTCTAACCTAAATCTCCCCTCTTGCAGTTTGAAGCCATTACACCTCATCCTATCACTACAAATCCTTGTAAAAAGTCCATCCCACCTTTCTTCAAGGCTCCCTTCAGATACTGGAAGGCTGCAATAAGGTCTCCTCAGAGCCTTCTCTTCCCCAGGCTGAACAACCCCAACTCTCTCAGCCTTTCTTCACAGGAGAGGTGCTCCAGCCCTCTGACCATCTTCGTGATCCTGCTTTGGACCTGTTCCAACAGCTCCACGTCCTACTTGTTTTGGGGACTCCAGAGCTGGGCACTGCTCCAGGGTGGGTCTCACAAGAGCTGAGCAGAGGGCAGAATCACCTCCCCTGACTGCTGCCCACACTTCTCTTGATGCCATTGCAGTGATGGTCATCCAACAGCATGCTGAGAGCAACAAGACCTTCTCCAATAATGAGGCATCATGTCCCTGCTTGAAAATCTTTATTGCTTTCTTTTGAGATAATACAGCTAAAATAGGTCAGGACCCCACAGATCTCTCCATACCTCTACAACTAGGAGAGCTGAATCCCATCCTTTGACTAGTTAATTTGGTCTGGAACAGATTAAGTCAAGTTTTCCCCATTTAGTCCAAGCTCATCAGTGAGCTACACAGCTTTGTTGCAGTTCTGAACCTTCCCCAGCTCAGTAGAAGGATCACTTGCTCCAAAACATCCCTGGTTTTGATTTTTTTTGGGGGGAAAAGGACCGAGTGGTATTTACAAAACCAACCCAGGCCCTTCTTCCCCCCATTCTGCTTTCTGCAGAGCCAGTGGTTCTGCTGAAATAGCCATCTTTACAATAGCCTCTTCCCCTGCTTTTGATCTCAGCTGGAGCCAGGAAACACCAAAGAAGCCACAGGACAGGATGGGGGATGGAGGAAGGGGGAAGACTGAGCAAGAAAAGTTAATTGAACTTTTCTGAACCACAGAAAATGTTCATGGGATGATCTCATTTTATGGGTCTATAATCTACGTGCCAGTCCCTCAATCATCTTTAAGGGCTGAAATACATCAACAATTTTGCTTGGAATTTGGCAAAGGGAAGAGATCATGAAGCAGTGGGAGAAAAATACCTTTCATGCATGCAGGGCTGTGGAGACTTCAAGGATCAAAGCACCATCCAAGAGTCTCTCCATCAACAGTCCACTGGGCTGCTTCTGACACAGTCAGCAGTATCCAAGAAGAAATACTTCCTCCTTCATCAAACAAATCAGGGTTACTTTAAACACATTTTTTCTATGGGGAAGATAGGTTTAAACGTTTTTGCCCTCCTCTCTCCATTGTTTTCTTTCTAGGTGTCCCATGTTCAGCATCTCTTAAGTCTGGATTTAGAGCCCAAAGTGTGGGGAGGAGCAGCTGAGGGAGCTGGGGGTGCTGAGCCTGGAGCAAAGGAGGCTCAGGGGAGACCTTCTGGCTCTGCACAGCTCCTGACAGGAGCCTGGAGCCAGGGGGGGGTCGGGCTCTGCTCCCAAGGGACAAGGGACAGGCCAAGAGGAAAGGGCCTCCAGTTGCCCCAGGGGAGGTTTCAGTTGCCCCTGAGGAACAATTTCTTGCCCTGGAGGGTTGCCCAGGGCTGTGCCAGGCTGCCCAGGGCAGTGGTGGAGTCCCCCCCCCTGGAGGGGTTTCCAAGCCGTGGAGATGTGGGGTGAGGGACACGGGGCAGTGGGGACCTGGCAGGGCTGGGGCAATGGCTCAACTCAATTTTAAAGAACTTTTCCAACCTAAAAAAAGTTATGATTCTATGATTATTTTAAAAACACTTTCTCTATGGATATTGTGGCTTTAAAAATTTTCCAGCTCCTCCCTCAATGAGCTGCTTTCTAGGTGTCCCATGTTCAGCATCTCTTCAGTCTGGATCTAATACCATATCAGGATTTATATATTCTTGAGGTGCTTTAGAATGAAGCTTTCAGCTCACTCTCATTTTCAGCATCTGCTGAGTGTGCAATCTTTGTCTCAGAAGTCTATGAGGCCAGATGGACCTTCAGGGCTGTAGGATCACTGCCTGTTGTCTGTGCCAGTTGCCACAGCACAGAGGACTGTTATTCATCTGCCAAAAGTGGTAGAGGAGCAGGCACCTCATCTGGATAGAGTGAAACTGAAGAGCCAGGGGACCCCCACTGAGCTCTGCAGGAGAGGAGACACCCTCAAGAAGCCACTCCTGGCATTGCACAGCACAGTGAAGCACCAAGAGCTGACCTGGGCAAAAATTCAGCTAACTGGCCCAAATTCAGTTCCCCCTTCAGGAGCCATAAATCCAGCCTGATTCCATCAGCTCACCAGCTAGATCTCCCCAGATTATTCCCAGTTTGGTCTTACAGGCTGTCCCAGGGTGCTGAAGCAGCAACCCCCCTGTCTGTCATGCTGCAGGGTTTGCTCAGAGTCCTCTGGGGCTGGGTGCCAAGGCAGAAAAGCCTCCTGAGGGGAACCCCAGCTGGGTGTCTTTTCAGTGGCTGTGTCCTGCCTGATCCCTGAGCCTCCTTTCTTCCCTTGTCACTGAGAAGGGGGGAGAAAAATTAAAAAAAAAAGAGAAAAAGGGAAGAGAAAAATGGGCCTGACAAGCCAGCAGTGGCAGCAAGAAAAATGGAAGTGATCATCATTGATTCTTCACAGTTGTTACTCCCAGGCCAGGATTACAAGTTCATGGGGAGGCCACTGGCAGTAACCCCAGTCTGCAGCTAATGCCTTCCATCCAGAAACTCCCCTGCAAAAAGCCAGCCAGCTCCTATGAACCTCAGGGATAAGTTGAAGCTCCCCCAGCAGATAATGGAAAAAAGATGTCCCAAATCTGCTGCACCTGTCTGATCCCACAAAGGTGTTACCCCAAGAACAGGGATGCAGACTGGAGGGGGGGTGTAACCACCCAGGGCAGCAGATCCTCCTGCCCCAAAAAGGGTCTCCCTGATCTTGGCATCACTGACCTTTCAGGACAGAATTGGGGTCTTCTCTGCTGTGACTCCTTCCCCAACAGGAATAAAGAGGTGTTTTCATCTGGAATGCAGGAGGAGCTGAGATGACAACTGCTGTGGGGATTTTCCCCCTTTCCAGTGGATGGTGCTGAAATCAGAGTTCAGGCTTTTGATTGCTCTCCTCACCCAAAAACACACGTGCTTTGTATTAGAGTCCTCAAACACTCACACATGAAGAAGGGGGAAAAAAGCAAAGATACGAATTTCCAGTGGCCTCATTTGGACAGACTCAGAATAAGATTTCCACTAATTATCTGCAGCACCTCCCTGAAAAAAAAACCCTCAGATCAGAAGCCAAACACACCTGTGGGATGGCACCTTCCATCCCTCTGCTGATGTGGATTCCTGCCCCTAATTACACTGCCCCTAATTACATGAAGTACTGAAAGCTGCAGCCAGTGTGGCTCCCACACAGACCCCCCCCAGCCACTCCCCCACTCCCCCCTGAGGACAATCCCAGGCCAAATAGATTTTACTGATGGCCTAAACCATCATCTTCATCTCATCCTATTACCTCAGCATTAGAACCTCATCAGAGGCTAAGCAGAGCATTACCCTCCATGGTGTTGACATATTCACTGTTGTTAAACTATTATCATGTCCCAGCTTTAGCTGGAGCCTCCTTCCCAGCCAACATGAATCACAGGCCCCAGAACAGATGATCCAGTGCAGGATGTTGTCCTTTAAACCTTTCTTCTTAAAAGTCTCTCAAGCTCTTTGGTTATTGCTGCTTCTCTTAACTCTCCCTAATTAGTTCATGTGTTCCTGGGCATGTGTTGTGCAGGAGTAAACACAGCAAGTCAAATCCACTGCAGTCACTCACCCTGCTCCAGGCCAAGGCAGATTCAGCCTTTCCTGAAGGTGCCAAATGCTCCCTAGGAGACCAAGGACCAGATGCAGCATCTGGTTTCTTCACCTAGCTGGGCAGGACCAGAGTAAGGAGGCAGGACATGGCCCACAGTCACTGGACAAGGCAGCAGTCAGACCAGCTGATGGGGGACAATGGTGGGTGAAGAGGGGGACGTGAGCCAGCAGGGTGGGCACAGGGCAGGGAGGGGATCCTGCCCCTCTGCCAGCTCTGGGAGACCCCCCTGCAGTGCTGGGGCAGCTCTGGAGTCCTCAGCACAGCAGAGCCAGGGAGCTGCTGGAGCGGGGCCAGAGGAGCCCCAGGAATGCACCGAGGGGGG
>NW_008603554.1:0-9525 GCF_000691845.1 Merops nubicus | reverse complement strand
CAGTGGGGGACTCCTGGTGGGGGCTGCCAGGGGCCTGCCAGAAACCGGGGGGGGACTTTGGAGCAGGGACTGTGGGGACAGGACAAGGGGGGATGGTTTGAAACTAAAGGAGGGGTATTTAGCCTAAACAGAAGGAACAAACTGTGAAGCCCCTGGCCCAGGCTGCCCAGAGAGGTGGTCACTGCCCCATCCCTGGCACCATCCCAGGTGAGGTTGCCTGGGGCTCTGAGCACCCTGCTCTAGTTGAAGTCCCCACTCAGTGGAGGTGGCTTGGTCTGGATGACCTTGGAAGGTCCCTTCCCACCCAAAACACTGTGTGATTCTGTGACAGCAAGTCCAAAAGTGGGACCACTCCTTGACTTTCAGGGCTTTGTGGTGAGACTCCATTCACATGGGACAGGCCAACGGGATGGGGTCCTGGGTGAGACTGGTGTTTATGTGTTCAGTAGAGAGCAGAAGAGCTCACACCATTCCCACCCTGCAGGGAGGTCTGGGCCAGCTGCTGGAATGTGTGTCCACCCTCAGGTATATGCAGGTGTACCATGAATAGGCTGCCAGAGGGGGGAAAAACCCTGCAAATATCAGCTACCTCAGGAAACCTTAAATCAGGAAACCTGAGGAGGATTTCAGCAGAACCTGGTGTGACCTCTGCCCAGCCAGAAGCAGGCAGTCACCTCACTCTGCCAGAGAGCACAGTCTCCTTTGCTGCCTAAGCACACCACCTTCTCTGGCTGGCCCAAAATCCTGTGGTCTCCCCAGGTTATTTAAGCCACTTGCCCCTGGAAAAGATAAAGGGCTCTAAACCTCTTGATTTTCCTTTTTTTCCTCCTATCTCTCATTACCACCTGAAATAATTCCACCCAGTTCCATGACAAGGTTTTTTCCAGATGGGTTTAGCTCCCACCAGAACGATTACCCAGCTCTGTTCTTCTGAAGCTGTGGTTTTAAGACAACCTTGAAAACATGCAAATTATTATAATTACATATTTTAAATTCCCTCAACTACCCCCTAGGCAGCAATTGCTAAACAATAGCCTTTCCCCTTGCTCCCACTCTTCCCTAGCCCCTCGGTATGGGCTGGGGAATGGTATAAATGGTATAAATCATAACATTTCACAGATTTCCAGACCACAACTCTCATCCAACCTGCAGAAATAGATCATATTAATTACACAGAGTATCAGCTATGGCCTATTAGATAACATTTTATGTGTACACACACTGTTTTTTCCAGAACCACAGGGAATACCAAAAGCCAAGAGCACTGAGGCTGAACTCCTGCCTGAGGAGCACTGTGGTGAGGATGTCACTCTGAGCAAAACCAAACCCCACCACCAGCTCCGTGAGCTCTTCCCCCCTCTAATTGTGATCAGGAAGCAATTAAGCCACGTGCACATGCTTCTGTGATGATCTCAAAAGGGAATCTGCTCTTGATCTGTTGTTACTCAACGTTCGTATCGCAGACGCCACAGAAAACATGAAATACAAAATGCAAAAAAAAGGGTGTGAATAAAATATGTCCTGTTCTCCTCCTGTTTTCCACCTAAACTACACACAAGACTGTTTATTGGCACTTAACAGAGTGCCTGTGGCCAGGGCAGGGGGTCCCATCTCCTCCTCACCAGCAGCTCTGTTGCACACGTGCTGTTTTGAGTCACCTTTTCCCACAGCCAGCAAAGGAGGCAGCACATGAGACTAATACTAATTGGGCTTGAAGGCACCTCGAGGGGTTCACAACTGACCCAAATCAGAAACATTCAGGCCGAACCCCTGTGAATACCTCAGTGTTCAGCCCCTGGGAGGCTTGGCTGGGCTTTCTCCAGGAGCCTCTGGCAGGCAGGGAGCTGAACTTGGGTCACATCGAGCCCTCATTCTCTGCCCCAACCATGGGCTGGCTTTCTCCTCTTCCAGGGCTGCAATTCCAGGAACAAGGAAAGTAGGTCACACTCAGCAAGTACATTCCCAGAGAGTCTGGAATCCCAAGACACACTGGAGGTCACAGACGAGGTGAGACCCAAATTCAGCCCTTGGGTGTCCACAGAAGACAGAGGAAGGAGCTGCCATGGCATTTCCATATGGTGTCCATGAGGCCTGACCAGAGAGACAGTTGGGTTCTGGTGTCCACATTTCAGAAAGGCCATTGGGGAGGGAAGGGGGGAAAAGGAAAATTGGAAATGGTTCAGGAAAGAGCTCTAAGTACAGTTTGCAGTCTGGGAAACCTGCCATAAGCATCTCAAGCTAATGGCTTATCCAGGAGGAGGTTAAGAGGTGACTTGATCACAGCCCACAAGTACCTGCACAGAGAGGAGATTTTTGATAGCAGACAGCTCTTTAATCAGCCAGCTGATGACTACATAATGAAATCTGAGACTCAGAAGCCAAAAGGAGGAAAATTCAGGCCTGAAATGAAATGGAAGTTCTCTGACAACGTGGGGAATTGAGTGCTGAACCAGTCTGCCTCCAGACACCCTGGGCTCCTGGCTGCTTGGGGCTTGAAATCAAAGCAGTTCTCTCTCTGAACTCTGGGTGGGATTCACATCACCCCTCTTTCTCTCTGCAGCTAGTAAAGAGAAGTCCAGGTATTTGGTTTAATGACCAACAGAGGAGGGAAACTCCAGATTTCAGTTTGCACCCTGCTTATCCACACACCCACTTTTTAAAAAAAATAGCTTGTTTTTTCCCTCCTGCAAGTTGCATTAGTGTAAAGAGATGTCAGCACCTCTCAGGAGGCAGCAGCCAGGTCATGGTGTGCTTGTGATGTCCTCCTGAGAGCTGCCCATCTGTCTGTCTCATCTCACAGTGGTGCCCAGCCACAGGCCAAGGGGCAACAGGCACCAACTGGAACCCAGGAGGTGCCACCTGAGCAGGAGGAGAAACTTCTTTGGGGTGAGGGTGGAGCCTGGAGCAGCTGCCCAGAGAGGCTGTGGAGTCTCCTGCTCTGGAGAGATCCCAAACCCTCCTGGCTGTGACCCTGGGCACCCTGCAGGGGGGTTGGATGAGATCTCCAGAGGTTCCTTCCAACCCTGACCATCCTGCAGTCCTGTGAGGGCCATAATACATTTGGCTCAGGGCCCAACAACACGTTCACATTGACCCATTGCTTGGGTTGAAGGCTGCAGCTCCACTAACCCCCTGACTTGCTGTTGCTGTGCCTCTGTGAGGACAACCTAGAAGAGCCAAGGAGCAGGCAGGGACCATTCCCCAGCCCTCCTGACGTGTCCCTAAGTCCAGGAGCACACCTTCCCTGCTCCAGCACGAAGGCAACCTGAAAAAAACCTGGTTGCTGCAGCTGCTTCTGGGAATTTCCACGTGGTGTGCAGCCCAGATGACACTTAGGGGAAGACTCGAGCACTGGTGGCATCCAGCTCCCCAGGGAGCCACGAGGAGGCATCAGGGGAAGGCAGGAGGATCATTTCCCAGCCAGGGCTGAAGCTTGGCTACAATCACAGCTTCATGAGCAGTGCAGGAGTCCCTGGGGTCAGCCCAGCACTCACCACCTCAGCTGATGGCTCTGCACAGCCCCTGGAGGGGTCACTCCTTTCATTAGTGCTTGGGAGACACTCCACAGCAGCCCCAGGGGAAGCAGCAGGAGGAGGAGGAGCTCTGGGGAGCACTGGGAAATGGTATCCAGAGAACAAAACTCTGCCCTCTCCCCCCTCTGCTTCTGGCTCTGCAAACTGATCCAGAGCCCCGGGGTCGTTCCCAACCAAAATGCAAAGAGGGGCTGTAAACGTGACTCCCTCTCACCTCCCTCACCCCAAATAAATCCTGCCCGTTTAGGTTTAGTAGCCAGTGAGCTGTTAGCAGCCAGGAGACTTTCCAGGGCATGTTTCTGAAGCACAGCAGCAGACAGAGCAATTGTTGCTTGGGGACTCCTTGGAGTTTTGACAGTTTCCATAGAAAGCTCAGGCTGGGAGGGGTTTGGGGGTTTTTTAAGTTTTCTTTTTAGCTGATTTCCAGCCCAGTCCCTCTTCAGACCTGCCTCTGACATCCCTCCTTCCTCCTTTTTCCTGTGCAACACTTTGAAGGCCACTGAAGCTCACTGCTTGCTCCAATCCACCTTGTTCTCAGGAACTGCATCTGAACCTCTCCATCTGGCCACATCCCACAGCCCCAGGGCAGGGCAGGACCTGGGCACTCACCTCTCCCCACTGCCTTACCCACACCCCAGTGTTTGTGGGGGCAACAAAAGCCAGGTGGGAGCCACCACACCCTGCAGCCACCTCTGGTCAAGGTGCTTGGGTGGTTGCTGGAGCACAAACCCATCAGGGGCCTCCCACAGGGGCTTGGAGAAGCACCAGTGAGCTGGAGGAACATGGAAGGTCAAAGCAGCCCACGTTAAACATCAGCTTGGGCTGGAGGAGAGCAAAGCAGACTGGTTTGTAGGCCCTGAGGTCCTTCATGAAGCAATAGCCCCAAACACCACCTGGCCAAATGGCCAAATGACTCAGTTTCTAGTGATTTCTCATGGCCACGTGCCTCAGAACCAGAACCCAGCTTCCCACCCTGTGCAGCTGAAGATGAAACCCTTCCTCCAACACGTGCAAAACCAAAACACTCCTGAATTTGCCTCCAAGTTCAGAGGCTGGACCCCCATCCAGTCACAACATGAAGAATCTCCCAAAGACCTCACGTTGGGAGCTGCCCTCTCAGAGCAAAGCCCAGCTCAGGAGAGTTTCTCAACTGACCTTTTTGGGTGCTGGCCCAAGCCATGTCTCCTGTCAGACAGGAGGAAGGGCTGTCTCACTGCAGGGTGAGAGGGGCCAGCACCAGGCCTTGGGTTTTGCCATGCTCCTGCTGGTGCTGAGCAGAGCCAGCCAGTGCTGTTATTTTCTGCAGATCTCTGATGTCTTGGTTCACAAGCAGATCTGAGAAACTGGAAAAGAGATTTGCCTCAGGCCAGACCAAAAACAGAAATATTTAAAAATTCTGAGCAAACCAAAGGGCCATAAAAGTGTCACTGTAGGGTCAAACACAGCCCATCACCAGGTTCAATATGAAATGTCTTGTTTCCTCCCTGAACTTATTAAAAGCTTTTATTAAAAATAAAAATGAACATAAATTTTGTAAGATAAGTTTACTTCCAGTCCAAAGTGAAAACGTTTTGGTTAAAAAGATGGAAATCACAGAGTTGTTGTGGTTGGAAGAGATCTTTAAGGTCATCAGCTGTTCCCCCAGCCCTGCCAGGTCCCCACTGCCCCATGTCCCTCACCCCACATCTCCACAGCTTGGGAACCCCTCCAGGGGTGGGGACTCCACCACTGCCCTGGGCAGCCTGGCACAGGCCTGGGCAACCCTCCAGGGCAAGAAATTGTTCCTCAGGGGCAACTGAAACCTCCCCTGGGGCAGCTTGAGGCCCTTTCCTCCTGGCCCTTGTCCCTTGGGAGCAGAGCCCGACCCCCCCCTGGCTCCAGGCTCCTGTCAGGAGCTGTGCAGAGCCAGAAGGTCTCCCCTGAGCCTCCTTTGCTCCAGGCTCAGCACCCCCAGCGCCCTCAGCTGCTCCTCCCCACACTTGGCCTCTAGACCCTTCTCCAACTTCATTGCCCTTCTTTGGACACACCATTCAAGTTTTCCACTGCACTCTTACTCAAAGAATTGGATGTTTCCATTGGAAACATCTGTCCAAATGCAACACAAATTCTATAAACACTTCCTTTGAAGCCACTGTGCATTTTTCAGTGAAGAAACAAAGTTGTGGCTGGGAGGACCTGCTCAGGTCCAGCTGGGAGGCAGCTCATGGTGAGGTTGCTCAGAGTTTCTGCCACATGCAAGGCAGCAGAAGGTACCACAGGATTGTTCCACAGCCCCTGTCAAGGGGACAGCAAAGATTAACCTGTCAGTGAGTGCAGGTCTGAGCTTACACAACCCTTGGTCACCATAACATCCATGCCACCACCCCTGATCAGCCTGACCCATCCTTCCACACCTCAGGGAGCTGAGAACAATACTTCTTCACAAAAAGGCAAGAAAGGAAAAAGGAAATAATCTGGAGTGAAGTGTCACCAGAAATTTAGTTCTAACCATCACTTCATTAGTTTGGTGTCTTGTCCTACAGCCAGCTCCACTGGGACACAGTGCTTAGGACCAAGAGACTTGATGACACCTGGGAACCCTCCTGGTCCCCCCATGCTCAATGCTCTGCCCCAGAGCAGGGCACCTAGTGCTTAGCCTAACCTAGAAGGAGAAAGGAAGAAGCTCCAAGGACTTAGTCAAGGACTAACAAAGCCAGAAACAGAAACTTTGGACGTACCAGTCCCAGAAGAGAACAGCAGGCAGAGATTGTTGAGGCACAGGGGCATGAAACAGAAGCAGATGAGTCTGCACATGCCCAGCAAGGCTTTCACAGACCCTTGCCAGCTGCCCCCCTCCTGGCTGCAGAGCTGAGCTCAGCACAGGATCCCAGAGCCTTCTCCTGAGTCCCAGCTCACCCCTGCCTTGGCCACCAGCTGGCCACACCAAGGCCACCTAAGGTCTTGCTGCCATCAGCAGTGACCTCAAGGCAGAGCACACGAGCTCTGGTAATGAGAGGGGACACACTGCACCAGGCCACCCATCTGTCTGGGTCTAGCAGGGTCCATGAGGAGACACCCAGGGAAGAGGCCAGTGCCCAACTGCTGAGGCTCAACAAGGTCTAGGTCCTGTCCTTGGGTCACAACAACCCCAGCAATGCTCCTGGCTGGGGCAGAGGGGCTGGAAAGTGCCCCAGGGAAAGGCCCTGGGGGGTTGGGCACAGCCGGCTGGGGAGGAGCCAGCGTGGGCACAGGGGCCAAGCAGGCCACCAGCATCCTGGCTTGGGCCAGCACTGGGGTGGGCAGCAGGAGCAGGGCCGGGATCGACCCCTGGGCTGGGCACTGGGGAGGCCAAACCTCCAATCCTGGGGGCAGGTTTGGGCCCCTCCCTCCCAGCAGGACCTGGAGGGGCTGGAGCGTCGGCAGAGAAGGGCAACGGAGCTGCTGGGGAAGGGTCTAGAAGAGTTTGAAAGACACAGTTTAGTGGTGACCTGGCAGTGCTGGGCTCATGGTTGGACTTGATGATCTGAAAGGTCCTTTCCAACCCAAATGATTCTGCAACTCCATGAGCAAACATAGGGCAGAAGGGTCTGACAGCCCCCCTGGTGAGATGAGCCACACCAGAGCTCTCTTCCAGGTACCTGCCTACCCTCACTTGAGCCCACAAGGAAACATCAAACCCAGAAGCTTGACTGCACTGGGAGCTGCAGGAACCTCTGCCCAGAGGTTGTGCCCATGAGCAGAGCATGCAGCGTGGCTGCACGGGCAGAGTTGTGCCCTGGTACCCCCCATGCCCCTCAGCCCCATATCAGGGTGGGGAGATGCAGCAGAGGAGCAATGCTGCTCCAGCAACACACAGCCCAGCAGCTACTGCTGCAGGGGGGACACTTCTCCTGCAGCCACGTCGTTGCACTGCCACAGGGAACAGGGAAAACCCTCTCAATCCTCCCCCCAAAAACACTTGGGAGCAAAAACCAGTTAATAGGGCTTGTGTTCCAAAGTCAGATAGGGACATTTTAACATCTCCCTCCTCCTGGGGCACAGATTAAGTCTCTCTCCCAAAGCCAAGCCTGGAGCAAGATGCTAAATCTAAGAAACACTCTGGTTTGGGGTGTTTCTGGGTTTATTTTTTTTTTTCCTTTGCAGCAGGATATTGTGAAATCCAGACAGGGGCCAGGGTTGAAATGAAATGCCAGGAGCACAAAGGCTGGTGCTCACAGGAGAAGCCCGAGCGGCCCCGTGTGCTCCCCTCCACTATCTGTGCACACACATTTTATAATTCTTCAGCTGCTCTGATTCTCTGCCAGCTGCTGTAAATTTCACCTGGAGAAGGGGATCAAGTCCAGGCCTCATTAGGTTTTTATATTCTCTCTGATTGCTTTTGCAGGCCTCCGAGCCTGTCTCCGAGGGACCCCAGGGTTCAAAGATCAAATAAATTGTCTGGCAGATTTATCAGGTCTCAGGGTAGGTAGCCATGTAGTAAACTTCCTTTGCTTTTCTCCCCCTCCCCCTCAATTCAACAGCAAGAAAACAAAAGGGACACTGAGGAGAAGGTGGAACCACGTCGCCTGCTTTGTCACCTCTCTGGTTTTGGGATGCTGAGAGCCTGACACCTTCTGCACCAGCTTCCCTGGCAGAAAGCAGCACAGGAGGAGAGCTGCGAGAGCAGCACAGGCAAACAAGCCAGAAATAAAGCTGTTAGACTGAACATGGAGGGGAAAAAAAAAAGTAAAAAAGGCACTTACAAAACCCACAGAGTGTCTTCCACAGAGCTCTGCCCTGGGAATGCCCCCGGGAGGGTTTCTGCAGGGGCTGAGGTGAGACCCAGCCCTGCCAGATGTCTGTAGGTAGCTCCAAGCCCAGCAGATCATTAACTGAGAGCTGCTTTTACCCTCCTCACCCAGCTCCTAGCCAGAAGTACAGCCAAAACCTCCCCACATCTGCCTCCAGAAGATCACGTAGACACGAGACTGGAGGTCACCCCCAAAACCACCCCCCTCCCTGCTGCACCCCTGTAGCTGAAGCAGAGCAGCAAGTTTTCTTTGTTCCAAATTTTCAGTGATGAAGTAAAATCAAGGACAGAAACTCTTACGTTCCCTTAGAGTACATAACATGAAGTTTCTTCTAACATGGAAGCCTACAGCTCAGTCATCTCCATTCCTGGGCAGCTCTTGTGGCCCACAGGCCCTTGTTAGGAGAACAAACCTGAGCTGGGAGGTCAGCCTGAGAGTTTGGGAGGATGCAGGACCCTCAGCACTCCCAGGCAGCAATTAACAGGAGCAAACGAGGCAAAGCAGAGGGGGCTGAGGAGCAGCAGGGGGGTTTCAGCTGCGATGGGTGAGGAAAGGAAGAGACAAAGCTTACAGGAGGGGGTTATAACTGTTAGGAAACCAGTGAAGATTGCTGGAAGGACAAGAAAAGGGTTTAGGTGGCAAAGCATGGGAGCATGAAAGTTTTCCTGTTCATTTTTTCATCTCTGGGAAACCCAGATGGCCACACAGGAATGGGTAGGGCTGGCAGCCTTCAGATGTGAGCAGCTGAGTGGCCAGGAATACAAATTAGATGTTAGGAAGAAGTTCTTCACCATGAGGGTGGTGAGACACTGGCCCAGGTTGCCCAGGGAGGTGGTGGAAGCCTCATCCCTGGAAGTTTTTAAGGCCAGTCTGGATGGAGCTCTGAGCAATATCTGGTGGGAGATGCCCCTGCCTATGGCAGGGTGTTGGTACCAGATGATCTTTCAGGTCCCTTCCAACCCTGACAACTCTATGAAACCCATCCTCATGAGGCTTCCAAGCCAGCCAAGGCAAAGGGGCCATGCTCTGAAGGCTTGGTGTAGAGAGAGCCTTCCTCCCACCAGTGCCCCTCAACAGACCCCTGGGCTGTCCTTCCCTCAGACCACCTCCACGAGATTTTGGGGGGTCAGGAAGGAACAACGGTATCTACACTTCCCTGTCACCCTTTCTGCCTAATATCCCCTCGGCCGGGGTCCTGGCTGGGCGGGTTTCCCCCGGAGCCT
>NW_008603553.1:26483-35560 GCF_000691845.1 Merops nubicus | reverse complement strand
GGGCCGCTTTCCAAGCAGGGCGGTACGCAGGAGATGGGGGTGACTCCCGCCCGGTGGTAGCCCAGGTGGCCACCGAGCCGGGCCGGGGACATGGGGCCCAACCCCCCCTCCATGCAGGACTCTCCTCCCCTGCCCCGCACAGGGCAACCCGGGGCCACCGTGGCCCTGCTGAAACAGTGCCGCGATCCAAGGGATGGTTTTTTATTATTCCTTTCCTTACTTTGGTACAGGCTGGGGTGTTCCTCTCACGTTCCCTCTCCTTAGCGTCCCCGCCATGACAACTCCAGAGCCCAGCACACGAGGGGCAGGGCAGGGGAGGGGGAAGGGGGGACTCTGGTCCATCTCCGCATAGTCCCACGTCCCACCCCCAGCCTGGCCTGGCCACGCACATACTGTTGCCTACAACTCTAAGTTGCTGCATTGATTTTGTATTTCCATCGCTGGGGTTTGTTTTCTCACACCTGGGGAGGGTGCAGGGGCCGTGCTGCGTGAGGAGTGCAGTGTCTTACCCACACACCTCCACCCAGTGTACTCTTCTAATACTTTTTTTGGTAGAGACTTATTTTTCTTTGGATTAAATGTTATAAAAGAACCACAACGTAAAGGGACGTTTTGCCATGGGCATTTGATTCTGGTGTATCCTCCTCCAGTAAAGCAACTATTAATGGCTGCTTGATCACCACGTTTTCCTTTTTGTGTGCACAGTTAATTACAGGTAAAGACTTATTTTTTGATTCATAACGTCCTCTTGTGTTTTCTGAGTCCCTACCAAGGTGCACCACATGGTGAGGGAGAGGGGAGGGAGAAAGAGGTTGCCTCATCGCCGAGAGCTGTTAATTATTTCTCCTAATTACTTTGCTGAACCCAGGTTAGACTACTAGCTGTAGACAATTAACAAAGCCCGAGTGATATATTAAGCACTGGTCTTGTGTAGAAAGGCCATTTCCAAATGAGCCTGCAGCAGAAGGGTGGGTAGTCCAGAGATGCTTCTCCCGGGGGCTTCAGCTGTCCAGCCCCATTTCAGCTCCCCCCAGAGCCGGTGCTATGATTCACCTTAGCAAAAAAAAATAAAGCTGCTTATTTTGAATATTTTTAAGCAGCTACAGACTAGAATTTTAGTATATAACTCATAGGGAGTAGATTAACTCATTTAAGACTCGCAAACATGCCTCTGAGAAAGTGCTTGCAGTCAAGCACATAAAAGAACGCAGGAGAAACCAGAGACAAGAAATGACGTAGCTCAATCAGAACAATGGGAATGTCATGAACACAAGAGCTTCACTTTTGTCATCTCCAAAGATTTACCAAGCCAGGATCTGACTGAGTGGAAGATTGGAAGACAGGAGACATTCCTACCTTCAGCTCGTTCAGTTCTGGGCTCTAGTTTTGTTGACGAGGGAGCAGTCCTTGGCCACCATCCCAGCTCTACACATCATCCTGAGCCAGCTCAGGAGCCACACACAATCCAGGCTTGAGCCTCCACTGGTATTTCCAGGTCTGTTGTCCTTGCTAGAGGACTTAAAGAGATTCTCTGTAAATGTCTGTTTTGTTTCAACACTGCCTCCATGATCTTGTCCCTGCAGCCCACGCTGCTCAGGGTGGCCTGTGCTGGGAGCAGCACATGTTTCAAAAGTGCAAGAGCTGCAGCATCTTCCAGCCTAACAGTGCAGATACCACGTACACAGCCTAGGCCCCTGCAATCAGCCACCCCCCCACGGGAGGGGGACACTGAACTGCCCTTTGAAAAGGGAGAACAAAACAGGAATGAAGGTGCAGGGCAGAGACAGGTCCCATCAAAGAGCAACGCAAATCTGCTGCACAGTTTGAGCAGCATTCAACACCATGGAGGCAGGTCACAGGGCTTAGTTAATCCACCATAAAATGAATGAGGGTTAAACTCACCCTGCTGAGGTTTGATCTTTGGGGGAGCAGGCTGGCACAAGCTTTGCCCCCTGTTCTCTCATGCAGTTGCTTGCTGTCCGTTGGTGTTAATACTCACTCCTGCTTTGTACTTCCTGACTGTGATAGATTTAAAATCCTTATAAGCTGCTGCTCCTACAAGTAATGGCATAGAACATGCTGTAACAAGATCAAGATCTCTAATGGCACTTCTGGAAGGTGAAGCAACATTCTCCTTTCCCTGTACTAGTGTTTTTTTTTCTCTAGAATATTAGATTAAGAGACAGAAAATTTACTACTTCATAAGGCCGTACCCCAGACAAGCTCTGCACCCAGCAGCCTCCCTGCAAACACACGCGTTTATGGCGAGGCAAGCAGGAACGTGCCAAGCAGCAGCACCAAAATCCTGTAGCAAATAACCTCAGAAGGGCACAACAAAGCTCAGAGCAGCCCGGGAATGAAGACTGCTGAAAGTGATAGACCACTGCAACAGACCTCTTTTGGTCTGGGGGATTTTCTCTTGATTGGTTGGGTGTTGGCTGGTTCGTTTGGGGGTTTTGTTTGTTCAGTTTTAAGATAAAACATCATTGGCTTCCTGTAACTCAGCTCAAGAGCTGGTACCCCCTCTCTGTGAACCCCAAATACCAGAAATTCAGTCCTGGACCTTTTTTAACCAAACCAAATGAATATTCCTGTAACTTAAACAAGAAGCAGACAGTTGTGGCGCTAACCCTGCTACAATTATGCCAAAGGACACTTAAAAAACATTGAGGAACTGAACACAAATCCATCCTCCACACTACATGTACCACTCTTAGGCTCTTTCTAGCCGTGAAGCAGCAAAGCCCTCTGTGAAATACTAACTGCAAAGGACAAACACAACGTGTTTCATCTCGCAGAAGACCTCAAACAGCCTTTAGCTGCGAGCAAGGGCAGTGCAGCTCATCACCAGGCTCAGGCACACAGCCAGCCCTGCCTGCTGGAGATCAGGATGGCACTTTACCTGTCCAGTGGTGCTGGAGAACCTGCAAACCACAGCAAGACAGAAAAAAAAGGCTCTCACACAGAACTTAAACTTGGTATTTAAGAGAATAGTTTAAAGCTTCAGCACTGAAGACCCATTAACTGCAGACATTTATAAGCAGTTGGGTGTCTACACAAAGGGACTAGAGGATCCTTGAAATAACAGAGAAACCATCACAGCAAGTACCCAGAGATCTAAAAGATCATTTTCTTTAAGACAGAAACATTTGTGCATCCTTTAATGCTTCCAGATGGGAGAAGCTGTCCAATGAACTTGATACTTGTGGAAAGGTTAACCCAAAGATGCTCCTCTTTCCAAGAAAAGCCACTTGCACGCTTTCAAGAGGTTTTCACATGTATCCTGCTGCCAGCATTTGATTCATTTGAAAAAGTTTTTACATTGCACTTCTGTCTACAAAAAAAGTGACCTCTTCAAAGAGTACAAGTAGAGCTTCTGATTTTTATTGTTTACCTTGATTTCTACTCTGAATTTAACTATTTCGCATCAAATACTGACAAATCTAAACAACCAAAAGCTCCAAAACAACAAAAATCTGCCCGATATGACAAGTTGCTGTGGCCAGGCTGGGTCCACAGCCCCAGCTCCAAGGAGTCAAGGGCAGACTGGCTTTAGGCATATTTGCTCACTTGCCAGATAAAACATTAAGCCTGCAATCCCTGAGGGCTGGAGACAGGAGGGGGGGAGAAATTCCATGGCTACTTACAAGCTATGTTATTTGGTTTTCTGAAGATGAGGGAGCAGATTCATCATCTACAAGAGTGATTCGTAAGGAGCCTTGCAGAGGCTGGAGTGGTGAGAGAACCCACACTTTAGTGGTAATAAAATGAAGGGTCTCACCAACCAATTTTGTTCTGTAATTGGTTTTCATGAAAAGTCCCAAATATAAATAAAACAAAGCATAAAGGAGGAGCTGAGCATTCTCACTCAGAAATAAGCAGAGCTGAGGTTTGAAGAGCTTTGTGTTGCCATCCTCTCAGCCCTTCCAGCAGGGAGCTGGAGAGTTTGGCCACCATCACATAAACTAGCTAAAAATCACCCGCTGATCTGAGATGCAGAGAAGAGCTGCAGACTCTCCTAAAGGCTCCTTTGTCATTTTGATTCTCTAGGTGTCATAACAAGTTTTGCTGCAGGGTGGAACGTGTGAGGAAAGCCTAAACCCACTCGTTTTTAACACGTTAACTACCTTCTCTTCTGGCCAGCAACAATATTTGGCTCCAAAAGCTCCATCCCAACCTTGCTCTGTGGTATTTCAGGGCTTAAAATGAAGAGAAGGGAAAGGGATGGGATTGCAGTGACCTGCTCTAGGTGGCCCTGCTCTGGCAGGGGGGGTTGAACTAGATGATCTTTCAAGGTCCCTTCCAACCCCTAAGATTCTGTGATTTGTTGCAGCAAAAGGAATTCTTGCTTGATGCAACAGTGAAATCAGTGACAAAACTGGACAACAGCCACACCCACAGAGTCTGTCAAGCTATAAACCAAGGATTTCTACATTTTCACAATACCAGATGTAATGTGCACTCAAACCATTTAAATTTCTATTACTCTTTGCCTGGGAGTTGGTGGCAAATTAGTCGAGGCCTTAGCAGACAGGTACATATGACTGGAAGGTCTCCTGTGTCAGCAATATCCAGTGTACAAAGCTGCTTGGCCTACATTTATTTGCACTAAAGAATAAGGCATTGGGCTCCTGTCCAAGCATCTTAAAAAGACAAGAAAAGAGACCTTATATATGACTTGGGAATGGGCCCGTTGTGGCAAGAGACTGTATTGCATCATTAACATTATAAATTCCATTTACAACACAGCAGTCGCTTCAACCATCATTTATTCATGTCGTCTAGAGAATGTCTTGCATTTTTAGGACTGTGGTTCTGCTTACCCTTGGTATTGTTACAGTCACTGGGCTGTGAATGAGCCCAGCTCCAGCTGTTGGCTACTCCAGTCTCTACCTTCTGCACACACAAGTAAACCCCAGCATCTCACCACACTTCAGTAACTGCAAAGAAAAAAAAGTCTCAGCTCTGAAGTTATTGGGGTTCCATGTTATTTTTGAAATACCAGCTGGAACTAGAAACACTGTTTATCCTCAGTCAGTATGTTTGGTCACTACAAGTTCTTTTTTTGGGGCATGTCATTAAGCTGATAAACTCCATGCCCTGCTCAGTGTTTCCCTAGCAGCAGTGGGGGGGGATGCTTCCATTTTCTGGGCCAGCAGGAGGAAGAGGTGAAGTGCCCTGACAGGCCACAGACCTTGCACAACTTGGCCCCAGCTCCTGAGCCTCCCTCCCCTGGACCCAGCTGCTGATCAGTTACTGTACTCAGAGGGACATGGAGGGGCTGGAGCATGTCTAGAGAAGGGCAACAAAGCTGGGGGAGGATCTAGAGCACAAGTCTTGCAAAGAGCAGCTGAGGGACCTGGGGTTGTTAACTGGAGAAAGGAGGCTCAGGGCAGACCACCTTGCTCTCTACAACTCCCTGAAAGAAGGCTGGAGCCAGATGGATGTCAGTCTCTTCTCCCAAGGAAGAAGCAACAGGACAAGCCAAAATGACCTCAAGTTGCTCCATGGAAGGTTTAGGCTGGATATTAGGAAAAGCTTCTTCACCAACAAGGTTGCCAGGCCCTGAACAGTGGTGGAATCCCCATCTAGATCCAAAAGCTGTTTAGATGTGGTGCTGAAGGACATGCGAAAAAACAATTACAGCTAGCTTCAAAGGAAAAAGGAGTAACCAGAATGTTACAGCACCTTTACTGGAAAACTTATTTTGTGTACAAAGAATTACAGAAACACCCCAAGCTTTCAACAAAATATAGTCTGACACTTAAAAGATGACTTTCCCTTCTTACTGGTATCAAAGACTGATTAATACCACAGGGGAACTGGTTTTGCACCGAACTAAGCTGCCAATCCTGGGAACCTCTCTATAAACACCTGAATGCTGCTTCCTCCACAGTTTCTTCACACAAACTCCAATTAAACTGTTTTACTTTACGCTGTATTGAGTACTTTCTTCCCTGACTTTTCTAACAATCAGAACAATCACTGCACAACCTCATCCAGCTGTCACTGGTTCTGAGACAAGATGAAATGACTGAAGCAGGTCTGTCCTCACAGCTTCCCAGCACTGACTGTCCTTGTACAACACACAGTGGTAACAGCAGAGAAGTTATGGGAGTTGTACCTGATTTGTTTGTTCCCCTGTGCAGGTTTTATTTGGATCAGTGAGATGCATGCTTTGGATTGGAGTTTGGTTTCCCATGTTATGGGTATGAAATAGAGGGGAGAAAAAAATACTAATTAAACCCACAAGCCTACTCTGAGTGACGTGTGAAGAGGGAAAAGTGTTTTAAGTGCAACAACCCAAACGTGTTTTTATTAAAGAATTCACCATTAACGATACAGACTGATAGGGCAGCAATAAGCTACCACTGAAAGACTGACAAATCAGGTAAAACTAGCAATAAATAAGCAAAACAAGTCTGAGCCACTGACCACGCCTCAAAGATTAGTTCTAGAAAAATACAGGTGTTGTAGAGTGCATGGCCTATGTGCACAGCACAAAACAAAAATGAAATGCTACACCAAAATTCCTTCCAGCATGTAATAAATACAGCTCGCAGAAGAACACGTTCCCAAACACAAGTTAAGGAGATAGAAAACAAGAAGAAAAGTTTCAGAGAAACATTGTTTTGACAAAATTCCATTTAAAGGTCAGAAAAGCATTTTATCATTCACCCTGTTGCCAGCTTCATTTTATTTACATCCAGTCTAAATGGCTTCCACAGCTATAGGATCCTACAGCTGTTTGCAGCATAGCAGCCTTTTTAATGTGCTAAATAGAAACAGCAGGCAGGTCAGCACAACCCTGCCAAGAAGAGCCAAGAGGTTTGAGAGTTGACAGTGGTTTTAAATATTCCTATTCACATAAAGGGAGGTAACACACAGAGCAGATTCTGTGATGTAGGGGTGACTGAAATACCCAGTCCATGACAATCAGACTCATTCAAGCAGCCTTCCTTCCCACCCAGGAAGAGTCACAGCAAAAGGGAGGTAACACACAGAGCAGATTCTGTGATGTAGGGGTGACTGAAATACCCAGTCCATGACAGTCACTCATTCAGGCAGCCTTCCTTCCCACACCAGGTACATGACACCCAGGAAGTGTCACAGCAGCTTCAGAAGAGCACATACAAGAGCTGGTCAGGGTTCAGTGAAGCCATTAGGATGCGACCTCATGAATAACCAAATGGACAGACACCGGTTTCACTTCACAGGCATCTCAAAGATTCTCCCCTTTACCTTAAAATGCTCTGTACTAAGAAGGACTATGAGCTGGACAGTCACAGACAGCAACTGAAAGCTTCTCCACACACCTACAATGCAGCTGGTACCATTTGCCCTGGGCTTGGATGCATTAAGGGTGTAATCTTTACTGGCAATTACCATTTGAACCACTACCTGATGATTTGTACAGCAAGGCACCTGGATTTCCCTGACCTGAATCACACATACCTCTCTGGGGGTAGGCTAGGACAAAGCTAACACTACTCACTGCAGTGACTGTGGCAGCACAGAAAACGTTCAGGATTCTGGCTGATTCTGGCCACAGGAGTCTGGCAGCACATTTGCTGTGGGAAAGCCACTGCCCTTGCAGCAGTTAAGCCCAGTCAGTTAGCCAGGGCCAGTGTCACAGCAGGCTGTGCTTCAACGTAGGCACACACAGGGCCACCAGACCCCTCACAATGCCCCCAGCTGCTGCCAGCACAGCAAGTGGCCTCCTGCTCAGGCAGGAGCTGCCAGACTATCTCCATGCTGCTCTTTGCCTCCTCGAGACAGACGTGTCCTCCAGAAAGTGATACCTCACAGTGACCCAAAGGCATTCTTAGCAGAAATAATTCTACTTTTATTGTGAAATGTTATACTAGAGGAAAATGTTCTTAAAAACCAGTTTTCCCCTCAATCCCATTTTATATAGCCTTCGTCAACACAGCAGAAACAATCCAGTAATAGCACCTAAAAAGAACCGTTTGCCCTTTTTTATCTCTGTAGATCTCCAAAAGGTCTATACAAAGAAACTCAAGTGACGTTACCAGGAAGCATCACCTACATCTTTGACTAAGATTCCACAGTGCTGTTGATTATTCACCACATGGACTCATTGGAACCAAACAGACCTTGCAGGCTTTAATCTGCAGTTTGCATTGCTGCTGCAGCAAGGAAAGGATTCCCACTGATGAAGCACCAGCAAGAGCAAAACTCAAGGCACATTTCTATAAATGACAGCTCTTCTCTTCCTATAAAAACAGGCAATAAAATACACCAAATAAGTAGAATTCTCTCCATTCAAGCAATGTACATCTGCCTGCTGTCCTTCCTGAGGCACTAATGGAGCGTGAGGAAGAACCAGTGCTACCACATTTTCAACATTCACTCTTTGTTGTCAAATAAATTAGACTTACAAGCACAAAGGGAAAAAGAACTCTGGGTGGATTTTGGAGGTTTTTTTGTTGTTGTTTGGTTTTTATTTTTTTGTTGGGGTGGGTTTTTCCTTTAACTTTGCTCTCGTTCTTCATAAAAAAATTACATTCCTAGAAATCAGCATTTGCACAAGGAAACAAGAAGTTATATATTTGCCAAATTCTTAAAATAAATTTTGTATACTGTACAAATATACATAGTTAAACATTTACAAACTTAACTTCCTAGATGACAAAATTCACTGCTCTCCTGAGCAATGCAGTCACTCAGCTTTTCTCTTCAAAAGCTCAAAAGCTATCAACTGTCATGTGTAAAGTCCCTCTCACAATTAGGGACAGGATAGGATAGAAGATGGACCTACTGGCCACAGTGGTATCAATGTAAGGGAGTTCCAGGTGTACTAAGTTTAAAATACAGTCCCTGCTAGACAAATCTGGGAACAGGTTTTCAGTGATGAGGCAAAGCTGCAGTCAGTGAGAGGTCTTTCTTCTCTTGGCACTGTTTGATTCTGTGTTCTCTGATGTTCTGGTTAAAGCACGAGTGTCCTCAGTCCACTTGCTGCTGTGACCTCCCTCGCTGCGGGCTCTCGCTCCGCCCCTCGGCGCAGGAGCTCTCCAGTCACCCTCGTGCCGAGCTGCAGGTGGCTTCGTGGAAAG
>NW_008603553.1:0-26452 GCF_000691845.1 Merops nubicus | reverse complement strand
TTGTCCCACCATTTGCTGGGGCTTCTTAGAAGATTCTGCTCTGGGAAGCTGATCCCTGGCAGCTGAGGACACATTGAGGCCTTGATGTGATGTGGACCCCGGACCGCTCTGGGCTGAGCGACTGCTGTCTTTCAAGGCCTGCTCCTTCCCTTTGGCTTCACTCCTACTAGCCATACTTGCCAGCCGTGGGTCCCGGGGTTTCTCCTGGTCAGCAGTAACTGCTGCAGTCTCCATGGGTGCAGAGGAGCTGCCTCTCCTGGTGTCTGCAGCCTGAGCTCCCTGTGGCTGCTGGGGCCCTCGGTTTCCCGGTGGCACTCCATGGCCAGCACCAGTGGTGAGTCCCCGCGGGCTGCTGGCCTCCCTTGGGCTTGCAAGCTCTGTTCTCTTGCTGCTGGAAGGACAAGGCTGCAGCAGAGCTTTCTTTGTCCCTGCTTTGTTTGGGGGACACATTGTTGACCTGAGCTTCAAAATCTTAACAGCATCTTTCCTGTAGCTTTCTTCTGATGTCTTGATAATGGCACCTCTTTTATGAGCATCCTGAATCAACTCATTCCAGTCTTTATTTTCCTTTAAAAAAAAAGACACACCCCAACCCCAAAAGCAGTTATCAGAAAGAATTCAACACAAACGGACAGAGGTGTCAGAGGATGTACAACCCCTTTAATCAAGGTACCTGACACAACTGTCATGGAAACCACTGTTATGTTCCTTCTGGAATGGAAGAATCTTATGTTTCACTTGCAAAGCAGCAATAGGCACTCTGGCTGCTGTAACACAGGGAAGGTACTTTCAACCACCAGTGAGCTACTACTTAAAATGACAACTTTTATATTTATAAAGGCCAGAAGAGTTCCCTCACACAGAGTAAAACAGGAACATGGCTTTAATGCCCTCTAGTGGTGCTACTAACACCCCTCCACCCTTCGAAAAAACTGAAAATCAAGCCCTGTAAGACATTAAGTGTATTCAAGAGCCCTCCCCACACATTCAGTGGGCCTTTTTAGTCTCCCAAATACATAGTTCTGTTTCAGAAGCCCTGGCTACAAAGAGTACAAGCACAGAGTATCCTCAGACACCACATAACTACACAGTGTCAACACCAATCTGAAGATGAGGAGAAAGCTTTGGGGTAGTACAGGTTTTTAAAATCATCTTCCTTGTAAGTGTCCAGGGACTACTGCAAGAGCTGGAAGAATAGTAAAGAGCAGGCAGGAAGGTATCCCTGCCATCATCCTTTCTTGCCAGTACAGAGAAGATTTTTCACAACCCTTACACTTTTAAAGGCCTGTGGTACAATTCTGTTACTAAAAATACTGAGAGCCATTTCTAATTTACTTTCCTGGAAGCAAGGAAAATGGGGTTCATTTATTTTTTTTTAAAAACAGCTTTTATGACAGCTACAGTCAAAGCTTTCAAAGAGAACCTTTCAGAGGCCTGGACTGTACTAATTTAACAGTACACAAGACAAAGGTTGCCCCTTTCACAGACTGGAGCAGTCTGAGGATGGTTTTTGCTTCCCCAACCTTGACTTGACCTAAAAGGGGGAATTCACAGATATTTTGATTAGCACTGTACCTACCATGAGCGTTTCCAGTCTTCCAAGGATGAAGAGGCTGAATTTGGCTCGGGTAATTGTAACGTTCAGACGCTGAAGACTTGCCAGAAACCTAGGTGACAAGACAAAACTTAGCTGCTCAACTACTGCTTCCATGAGGTTTGGGTGTTATGAGAAGAGATAATGCTCCATTCCAGTGAAAAGAAGACAAAAGATGCAGTTACAAAGGCAGCAGCAGCTCATGACCTGTTCCCAGATCCCACTGCATTAGCCCTGCCTTACATGAATGGCTCTGTAGGAATATTTTTTCACCACCTGAATTCCTTGCAGGGAATTCCAGTTCTTTCCAGCTCTTGCCACTGATGTTTCCTTTCTTAGAGCAAATCCCCTCTTAATACCAACCACTGCTTCCTTAAACGTTCCTCAAAGTACAGAAGACATCAACCTCACTTCACCTATCCAGACTTTAAGCTTCTTTTTGACTTGAACTGAAATAGATGAATAATATTTGGCCTGATTAATGGGAAAATGTTCTACTAAAATACTGAACGTGAATATTTTATTTTAAAGGTGACCTGCACTGGAGGCACATGAAGGAAGACTTTTGCTTTGTCATGCTTCAAGAGTGAACAGTACATTTTTGCAGAAGAAAGTCTGTGTTTGCACTATGAAAACTGTATAGTCTGTTTTTATAGGATCACAAGACAAGGTACTGAAACAAATGCTTGAAGTATTCTTAAATGTTGATTTCTTCTAGGGCTTATTTACCAAAACTCAATAAAAGGTTTATGAAACTAACATTAACTGTTTCTTCTTTAATGAAAAAGTTCCCCAAATGCACAGCTTACTGTACAAAGTTCACAGTAAAATCAAGTCCTTGTACAGCTTAGCTTGTGCAGGTCCAGCATCAATGCCTCATACTGTGGCCATGGCACTCAGACCTGCTCTGCAGCAAATTCAAAATCCCTGCAGTAAAGACTGCAAAAGCCCCAGAGCCACCCTAGAAATTTTGGGCAGTGCAGGAAAAAGGAGAGGCAGGAAGCAGATGGGGAGAGTAGATCCAGCAGCACACACATTACAGTTCTCTAGATCTTGGGGAAAAAAAACACCACACAACAGCAACAACCCCCAAAACAGGATCTTGAAGGACCACTAAATATTCCTAACAGCTTTTAAAACTGAAAGACAACAACATTATTTTCTGAGGAGAGGAGAAAAAAAAATAAAATCTGTTGTAATTTCTTGGAGTTTTCTCTTCCCTTTCAAAGTTACTTTCAGAGTAAATTTAATGCTGGTCTAGCAGCCTTGGAGACCAAAATACTTTGCTCAGCTGTAAGGTCATAGGTAAGGGTGATACAAACTCTCTCATCACACCCTGCCAATGACACCTGACCCTGAAAAAGAGATCTCCAAGTCATCAGTATGTACAGCCTCTACAGCATCACACTGCCAAAGCTTTAATCTATAAACCTTCACCACAGTAAGCTGGAAAGTTTTCTTCCAAAAGAACAGATAGAGGTTAAGACCCATGGCAGCCAAAAGAACTGGCAGGTTCTAGCTGCCTTTAGTTTCCAAATTCAATCAACCAGATTAAAGCATTTCCAAAAAGCATCATTGTTGTTTACCTGATTCTTTCTCTCCCCAGAGTAGCATGGATGAGCATAATCAAAAGCCCTTATCTAGCAATTAGAAAATTAGTATCAGATAAGCATAAATAGCTTAAAGAAACCTGGTATGTAGGAACAAAGACTTTTGTTAAAGCAAACCAACTTCTCATAGTTAACTTAAAAGCCAATAACTATAAAAAGCTGTATTTCCACTGCCATTTTTTAAACTAAAATGATCTGCAAGTTACAGAAACAAATCAAGAACTGCTGTAGTCTGGGAATAAACAGCACATTGAGTATCTAGCTGCTTCCCTTTCAGACAGGCAAAAACTATATGAAATTATCAAATCTGCTATCTTGAATCCAGACTTCCTGGAATTCTCCTTGCAACTCAAAGACAAGCACATTCACCTACAAATCAAAGGCCCACCTCGTCTGCATGTACCTTTCACAGACAGAATGCTGTGTTAATTGCATAGCAGCAGTCACAGAAAATGGATTTCATTTGTACAGAGCACCACTCAAAGCTACAAGAAAAATAAGTGCTGCAGCCCTTATGCAAAAAAGCCAAGTTCCCAAGGCCACTCCTGCCAAATCAGAGCCGTGGCAGGCTAAGGCAGCCGCAAATTCATCGGCACGCAACGGCAAATGCAATGCTTGGCCTTCCATGGCCCTTCTCCTCACATCTCAGACTAGTGGCATCAAGTCATGCACTAAGATAGCCTTTCATTTGCTGGCTGTAGTGACTTCTCTGTAACTTTCTCACTGACTTCATCTGGGATGTCACTGGGAATGGGCCTTGCACATCACTGAGAGACGTACCCGATGGAGCCCTTGGTGGAGTTTGCCCGGACACAGGTCACTATGATGCAGTCCTTCTCTCTTCCCTGGAATGCATCCACTGTGTCCACTTCTCCTGGGCTGTTGAAGAAAGAATGAGCAAGCTATTAAATTACATTAGCTGAATTTTTAAGCAACACACCAATGCCAACAGCCTAAACACTACCCTTAAGTAATATCTGTCAAAATAACCCAGGGTAAGTTTCTGCTTTGTTGTATAAACTTAAAGCTAAATTTACTTGTTGAGGCCAGCATCATTATTGGAGAGCCATTCTGGTCCACGCAGCTTGAAATGTGAGGGTTTCTTTTAAAGGAGCTTTATTCAGAGCAGCAATATAACCAAAGCATGTAGATGACTAGTAACCAAGAGATGGTACAAAGAAGCTGTGCCTGTTCTAAGCAAAAGGCTTGCATTGCCCCTTTAAAGGCATGAGTCCAGAAAAAACTGAGAGTTTTTTGCCAGTATTTTGAGAAGATAAAGGACTAACATGCAAGAGCCAAGACCCATTTGAAAACTCATGGTTTCTTCACCTGTTATTCCTAAAGACTTTGTCCAGTTGTTCCTGGATTCTCTTTTTCTGTGCGCTGTAAGGGGTAATTATTCCAATGCGACGAAGCCCCAAGTCCTTCCTTTTTTCTTTAATTGTTCTAATTAACTCCATCACCAGCTTTACTTCCTGAGGATTACTAAAAGAGCTGAACGAGACAAAATGGAAACACAGAAATACACATGACAGCTCTTTCAAATTCAACACTCCAGTCCAGTTTGTAGGGGGATTGTAAGTCAAAGCCCATCTTGAACTTTAACAGCCTCCTTCACACAGAGGCTCAAAGAACTTGGCAAGCAGGCTCTGACAGGGGGCTAACAGCAATGAGAAGGTGTTAGCAGTGAAAGGCTGCACTCCACCTTCCCTTAGAACTACATAACTTTGCTTTCTTACAGAACAGACACAAGGGAAGACTGAGCCTGCCATCTTCTGGCCTTAGTTCCCCATGCAGCTGTGAAAGAAAAGTCACCAATACAAAAAATTAGGAACTCAAAATGTCACACAAGTTGGCAGACTCTGCAGGTATTCACTGGCACCTAACAAAGAGTCAAACCAGGATTAAAACCAGTTTCAGATAAAAAAAACAACCCCAAAACATTTACCATGTTTTTTTATAAAATTAAATCAAATCAAGTTGAAAATGCAGTTCTAGCTACTTAATGCATATTGGGGATAACAGAGGGAAGAAGACAACTCTTCTGCAGGTAATTAATTCTCAGTACATTTAAAATCTGAGTAGAATGCAGGACTTACTCATTGTCTCGCTCCTCACGACCATCTCCCACATCAAAAATAAGGTAGGGCTGGAATGGCCACTCTGCAGAACATCTGTTCTCTTCTACTGCTCTGTAAATAACATTTTTATCACTAGGTAACCATAACAGATTTCTAAGAACTAACAGTTCATTTATTTACACCATGGTTATCAAAACCAAACAACTTTCAGCTGTTTTTTTTTTTTTCCAGAGTCCTGTATTTTCACAGCCACCTGCATATATTGAGGCCTGAAAATAAACTGCAAACAGTAAGCACGCTCAATTTTAATTGACCTAATTACTTACATATCACAGCCAGTATCAACAAGAGATTGAACGAGAGTTTTCTTCCATTAAGTATCTCCCCCTCCACAACCTCAAGTAGCATTAGACTCAAAATAATCTCCCGATATGAAAAGGTTTCCCTGAAATACTCCCTGCTCAGAAAGGAGAGAGCTACTCACTTGTCAGTCTTTAAAGTCCTGCCATAAACATAATTGGAGGGGAAGAGGCAGATGTCAGGGTGCATCCTGTACTGCACAGTCAGCTGCACGACTGGCAGGCTGCGGATCACCTTCCTCTGCACTTGCTCCTCCAGGTGCCGGTGCAGACGTGCCATCAAGGACTGGTCGTAGCCATACTCCTGAGCCTTCTGCCACAGAGAAAACAAGACATTGACCTCTGAGGTCCCACATCAACAGCAATTTGCTTTTTGGTGTTTGTTAAAAACTATTTGTTGTTTCCTTATAAACTTCTAAATCGCTGACAAAATGACAAGTACTTGCTCTTCCATTTGTGTTACTCTTATTTCAGTAATGATCACCTGCATACCCTAAATCACAACATTGTAAAAGTCTTAAAAACATCAACAATAGTAAAAAGCAAGATCTTCTAGGTGGGACCTCATTAAACAATCGCACAGCCTCCAGGCAATTTCTCTCTCCAGAGAAGCCAGTCTGTTTTTAAGGAACGTGGCACCGACTGAAGCTCACATAATGAAACAAGAGAGCCTGTGACATAAAATCCACCACAAACTAAGTGCAGAGTTGCACTGAAGTTTGTAGAGCCACAACTATTCTTGATGGTGCATGAAATCGTTTCCAAGCTACATCAGGAAGGTCTATTGATGTTGCACTCACATCTGTATTGGCTTTACTCAGTTTTGAGGGTAGTATTGATGTGGTCTCCACAACAGAGACTGAACTTGCATGGTGAAAGTTAATATCCGATACATCCTTATCTGACACTGAAGTGTCTTTTTTTCTTCTTATATATTTTGTATAAATTCTGTTCTTATAACTACATAGCATAAAACACACAGTTTGAACACTTACTATTGATTTTACAGTAGGAGGAAGCTGCCTGGGGTCCCCAACAAGGACAAGCTTATTACAGCGATGGATGAGTGGAATCAGTGTTTCAACCTCACAGGACTGCCCTGCCTTTTGTACATGCAAACAGGACAAAAAAAGGAGAGAAGTTGTAAGCAAAGGAGTGAACTATGTTAAATTTCCTGTAACAGAGCCAGAATAACCCAAATGCCTTAAGTCTTCTAAAAAAAAACAAAAAGAAAGGATTTTTCCTTAACAGAAAACTACAAACAGGATTTTCTTTTAATATTTAATATACAGAGCTCTCCAAACAGATACAAATGTAACCCAAACACCTGGAATTTTCTATGGGAAGACCCCCACTTTTTACATAAAAGCTGTCTGCCATTAAAGCATCAAACAAATCAGGAAAAGCAGCAATTAAAAGGTATTTTCTTCTGATGGCTCTACATTGCAGGACAGGCTGATTATCAGTTAAAAGGTGGGGATGGGCCCAGCAACCCACGACACCTTAACTACACCAGCAGCCACACAATCTCAAGCAGCCTAGGCAGAGAGAGCAAAGTGGACCTTAGAGGCAGAAGATGCTGTAGTTCTCAAGAGCCTCACTGACCTCATCCACAATGACACAGCTGAAAGGATCCACTCCCTTCCGTAAGAAGGTAGATTCCAGCAGGCAGCCCCCGCTCGCGCTCAGCGTGCAGCAGATGATGTCAGCCTCCAAGATGATTTCTGCCTGTACCCTCTGAGAGTGTGCCCGAAGCTGCAAGGACAACAGAACACGAGGTCTCTCCTGTTCTTAGCTCTGTTGAACCACCTCAGAACAACTTCTAGCTGCCTGGGCAGTTCTAACTGCCAAACAGATCATGCATAATGCACCACCCCAATGAAACTATCTTCATTATTACAAATAAATATCACAAATTGACTTAACTCAAGTGTTACTTTGACTCTAAATTACAGATCAGTGCCACTGAGGTGGCAAACTGGGAAATACTCCTTTACCTCTGCAGCTGTGCAATCCAGACACACCAGTGTTGAGCTAAGTTTAGTTCACCATCACATTTGACATTCCAAGCCTCCAGGACTGAAGGGTCAGCATACATTCATTAAAGATGAACCTTCATTCACCTCATGGTTTGTGCTACTGAGCCTTGATTACTGAAATTGCCCCCAGTGCCTCCACTTTCAGACTGATCTATCTCCACACACACAAAAAACTTCCAGCTATTGCTTTACTTTAAAACGTTTTAAAGTATCTCAGTTCCAGCAGGATTAGCACAGAGCATGAAAGTGCTGATGAAGATACAGGTTTTGGGTTTTTGTTTAGTTTTTATAATGTGCAACCAGACTACACCTGGATTTTACACCAGGCTGTCCATAGCTTACTCAGTTTACATCCTTCATCTCTTGACCTACTACTTTATATCTACTTCATACCAAAACCAAGCGTCCACCACAATTGAAGGATATCAAGAATTAAAGAGTTTAAAGAGATTTATTAAAGAGCTGCCTTAAAGACAAATTCCTACCTCCTTTAGTTGAGAAGCAATATGTTCTCTCTCCTTGGAAATTTTGTTAAATTCATCATCTATCATTTGACTCTAGATAGAGGGGGGAATAAAGAGAAACCATGTATTAGGAATAATTAACATCACATATTTCCCATGTGTTTTTTTTTCTCCCATACCCCAATTAATTTTCTAGGCACTCAGGATTATTCAAGACCGTCTAGTATCAGGTATATCTGAAGAAGCTGATCAGTTTCCTATAAAGGTAACAACATATTTAGGCTTTGCAACACTATACTAGATCAATTCTGTGCAACTGGGAAAATGGTTTACTATCAGATGTCTGTAACTTGAACACAAAAGCAAACTTTAGGAAAAGAAAAACTTCAGGTGCAACCCAGATCCCAAAATCTCAGATTGCAAGGTAACTCCCTGTTTTCAGTTAAGCAAAAACAGAGCTTTGAAGCACACAAATTAAAATGTTACAATTTATAAACATGGTTATACAAACTAGCATCAGAACCAAAGACTCCTGAACACTAGAACAAGAAGTGGCATGATCAGCCAATAGTATCAACAAAATAAACAACTGTGATGGCAGGTTCTTCATTCCCTTTCATAGTGCTAACCAACATTTCCATTAGTTGAAAAAGGTGAAGAGAGTTACTGCTCAGAGGCAGCATTAAAAAGAGTATTTTACTTGATGCACACAAAAACCAAACAGGATTAAAAAAATACTGCTGTCTTACTACCTCCCTCTTCTCACATCTGTTCATGGCACGTTGACGAATGAGCTCATCCAGCCTTCGATCTATAGCTTCTTTTTTCTTCTGAATATTCCTCTCCAAGTCAGCTGTCTTTCTTTCTATAATAAAACAAAGAAAAACATATAGGAGGAAGAGAACAGCTAGGTTAAAATGACACTTCCTCTCAGTCATGCAGCTGAAGTTAATAAGAACAAACTCATTTTTTGTTTGCTCATTTGTTGCATTTTCCCTTTTTCTGTTGAGGTCTTATCTTGTAAAATGACAATAATGAGACATGGTTCCAACTGCAGCTCTCAAATGCTGCATAGCCACACTGTTTTAACATGGTGGTTTAGCATACATTTGTTTTAATATCTTTATTAAAAAAAAAGAAATCTTGCTCCTTTCTTTGATTTTGCTTAGATTTTAGGCCATATATAAGCTGACACTTTTCCACTAAGACTGAGAAAAACAATGTTTTATGAAGCACTGTTCCAGAAAAATCTTATACCATCTTATTCCTTCTTAAAGGTCACATAGTCCCAAGTGTAAACCACCATCAAGCTCTTAAAGACTGAAGAAAAGTCTGATTTGCATCTTACTTACTCATTCTATGTTCAACTTGCTTATCCAGGCTAAATCCCAGGACTTCACTGTTGATTGCTTTTTCAGCACCAATTCGCACTAATTTGATATCACCACAATTTCCTGTTTACAAAATCAAAGTACTTTTAGATTGCTCCAATAATCTCTGCACTTCTGAGAGAAAAAAGTCAACATCAGGGACATCACACAAGGCTTTTCCTTCTCTGTTTTTCAGATGTTTGCAACAATTTACTTGTATTTATCTAATGACAGCCATCAAAAAAAGAAAAATCAGCAATTCCAAACTCTAAAATCAAGTTGTTGCCTGTTTTAGTGGGAGCTAACAGTTAAGAATGTTACTTTGAATTAACAGAACCACTTGTTATTCTCAGGATTCTTTATCTAAAATGTACTGAATTCTTAAGTTAGAAAATTACTGAGTACCATCAATAATGCAGCTGGTAAGTCAAGACCAAATTAACACTGGGTTACAATGTGAATTTTTTTTCCCACCACAGACTAGATGCCTTGCTCAGAATTCATCTACTTGTCCAACAAGTCAAGATTTTCATCAGTGTTTAGTATGATAAGCAGAGTCCAATTTTATTCAAAATGAAGGTAACAACTTGTGTTCAAATCTTCAAGTAGTATTTCAAAACTGTTGAGCCGAAACTGACTATGAGGAAACTGTCAATGTCTATATAAAGACAAAGTGCAATTTATTCTGTTAAAAAATACACCTTTTAGAAAAGCACATGAAATTTAACAGTATGAACATGTCCCAGTCATGTTATGCAAGAGACAAAAGCTGCTTAGAGTAGCACATAAGCATTGTACGTAATCAACTGTTGCAGTTCCTCTTTCAGGTTTTGTCTATTTAACTTGTAAATAGAATTTTAAAATAAACCATACCCAAAGGCTCCTGTCTGTTTTGGCATTTTTCCTTAAATGCAATGATGATCTTTTTCATGAGCTCATCAACAGCAGCATTTGATGGTGCACAAACTAGAAAACGGTTTGGCTTCATCTTGGAATTTGTTTTTTTAGTTGTTCTCTCATTCCTAGTATTCTGTAGATTAATTAACAATAAACCAAAACAGACTCTTTAGATTGTTTTCACTGGTGATTTAAAAGCCAGACTGTATGCTCACCTTAATCAGCAAGGTATGTGAGCTACTGCACTTGAATATCTCTTAAAGGTACAACTTGCATTAAGTAACAAGTCAAATGTATTGATACTATTTGCATCAATTCCTTTCAACACTGATCTACTTGATCAATCTACCAAACCCCAATATGAAAACCATTAAATGGGGCAGGCCAAATAACATCATTTAGTACAGCAAAATATTAAGGGCTTTTTATGTAAACCAGTGCTTCTACTACTAACAGTGCTTTTACTTTTGAAGTTCAGTAAAACGTTTTCCAAGATACCCCAAACATTATTTCCACCTTTATACCCTACACTGCACACATTTAAGTCTGTTTAATGAACTCAACCCCAGTAGTTACCAATACCACACTTCCATTTAGTTTGTTATCACTGACTTCCACTGAGCAATCTCATCCACAGTTGTGAACTGCCATGCACAATCACATGGCTCTCACACCACATTCACTTACTTCTTTCAAAACACGAGTCAGAAGCCCAACAATAGTTTTTGATTTCCCTGTTCCAGGTGGTCCATGGATAAGGCAGACCTTGGGAAGCCCTGGATGTTGCTTTACCATGGCATAAGCTGTCTCAATGGCTCTCTTTTGATCTGCATTGTATTCATTCACACCCGATGCCTGAAGGAACAGATTGGGGGGGGGGGGAGAATTCCTTAATGTTGATCAGATCTTCCATGTTCTTTTAATGTATTTGCAGAATGTACTCCACTCCCCTAGCTACGACTCCAAAACATGAAGGGCATGGATGTTTGTTTCCTCTAGATGCACAGGTAATCCTGAATTGAAAGCTGTAAAGGTTTCGTTTACTCTCCACACCTTGCCTTTACATTACCTTTTCCATACTACACCTTATTTCCTCAACAGACACCTCTTCAGTAAGAAATAAAACTGAAACCTGCTTAAAAGTACATTACTAGTGTATCAATAGATTACTAGTACATCAATAGAGCAGAAACACCTGAGGAAATTCAGGCTCCTCTCCACCCCTCCCTATCAACCAACTCTGAAAAGCACAATGTCTCAGTGTGGCTGAAACTTGCTGTTTGCACTTGGTCATCTCACAAAAGAGAGATGCAAAAGCCTGCTTTGTCATCCCTATCACTTCCAGCCACAGGACTTACAGCACTTTCTGAAGCCACAGGCAAATCTCTGGGACAGAAGTCATTGTAACTTGGATTTATTATGGGTTTAGCCAGGGGACTCCTGCTCAACAGTAGTAGACTTCTGAATTTTCGGTGTGTGGTCACCAGGGAGCCAACCACCACACATTTCACTTGCTTATTTATGAAGAATGACAAATTTCCTCGAGTTTGCACATAAATATGATAGACAGTATGTTGCTCCTTTTGTCCTGTTAAAATAGGGGGAAGAAAAAGAAATAGCAAACAAATCACTAGTTAATTATAGGAATATCCAAAAATTGTTAACCAAAAGATTACTCAAAGACTTAAAAGGCTACTCAAAGAATGCACCAGAGCCAGGTGCTGACTACCATGAGGGAGCCAACAATTAATTCTGGCAAAAACCCAAACACCACCCCCAAATCCCCCCCAAAAAAACAACACCAGAACCAGTGCTCTGTAAAGTAACTCAGATCACTGGTTTAATCAGGCAACATTAATCTTGGTGCTTAGTAATCCTGGTGATTTACACTACCTGCTGGAACTGAAGCTGTGAACTTTAGTCAGTGAGATCACTGAAGTTCATGACATTCATGTGTCACAGCAATGCACTCCTAAAAATGTACATATAGAACTTACTGATCATTACTTTCTGTTCTTACACACAGAATTAACAACTGTGATGAATGAAGTCCCTAGAAAAATGCACAGAAAACAGGCCTGCAGCTTCAGTTCCTGGCTTTTTACAAAGCTTTGAGCACAGAACAGACATGCTACAGTGGAAAAACAATGCCCTTTCCTCTAAGGTGAGTGGTATGTCACAACCACCAACAGCCAGCTATGAGGAAGCATTTTAGAGTACCAAGAATCCCACTTTTACTTCCAATCTCCTTGACTTACTGTTTGAAGAGCCAGACACACGATAAAACCGTGCCACGAGACCAGCATGATACACTGTGTGTTTCTCCATCTCACTTTCTTCCCTAAAGGTGTCTTTTTCCTTTTGGACCACTAGAAAGACTAAATCTTCTTCCTTTGGATGAAGTTGCCTTGCCAAATCACTCTCTTGAAAATGAGCTATCCAAAATACAATTTAAAATTAGAACATTAACTGGAAAATTATTACAATTACTTTCTGACTACAGAAGTATTACAGTTGACATATCGCATACACTTCAGTATTGCCTGTCAACTTTTGAAGCTATTAAAAGTTACAGCAAAAGACTAAGAATCCATCCTGCATTCTTATGAACATAGCACTGTATACAAGTAGAGCAAGTCAAAGACAACTTCATTTACCAAAAGAAGCCTCAACAAAATTCCAAATGAGTGGGATGGAAAATATTCCAACAGCAATCAACTTTTTCTACTGAACACTTAAAGTACCAATTCACTCAAAAAAGCCTATTTGTTACATGCATTCTATAAAATAGCAACTTCAAGAGCATTTCTGTATTTAAAGCAAATTTAAAAAAAAAAAAAACAAAAAAAAAACTGTGTTAGCTCATTATAAGGCATTATCTATTTGAAAATCAGAACAGAGTTTTACTTAAAAGGCACTACCAAAGCAAATCCTCTGACCTTCAAAATGTGCTGTATTCATGTCAGCACGGTAGTCTGGTAAGCAGCTCTTACACAGTAAGTAGTAACTCTTCTCTCTTACTCTCTGGTTTTCTGTCCACTCTTGTGCCAGCTACATGTTGAAAAGGAAATGAAATAAAAATATTTGAAGGTTTTAGGGCATCAGAGGCTTACCATGACTCAAAGGGCAAACAGACCAAGCAGAGTCAAAAGAAAACTGGTAAGACTGTCAAGAACAAGATATCAAAGAGCTGTACCCAGTTTTTTTAATACATGCATATACACTGCATATAAACACACAAGTGCTTCCTTGACACCCACCCCCCATTTAATGCACCTTCTTACAAAGCTCTGCAAAACAAATGTAGGTTCCCCTGACTGCATTTTCACCTTAAAATGCCAGTATTATCCTGGTACTGACTTCATTTTCTACCTAATTTCTACAGGACAATTGATGCAATGACTAAACTTGAGAGCACACAGACTTTAATTGAAGGAACACTTTTCTCACTATTAAACTATAAATCATTAAAGTTAAGCTGTTTGGAAAAAAAAATACTAACAACCTACCCTCTTGGATAAGTTCTCAATATAAATAATTACAGACACTGTCATTGTCAGCTTTTTAAAGATATATGGTTTAAGCTTTATAGCACACACAGAAAAAGGAATCACCTCCTTTTTACCTTTTACATGTTACTGTGGATATGCACCAAAAAAATATCTTTGCTGAGGTGAATAACACCCAGTCTCCAGTCTTAATTAAATTATTACCCTCAAATCATTCCTCTACTCAGATCTATATCTGAACATTTTCAGAAGGTAAACAGAACATAAACCAGTTTTTAATCCCCAGTAAGTTTTACTAGGCTTGATGAAAACCCAAAAGGCATAGAGCTACTTACTGTTTCAAAGGCATTCAGCATCATCAAGGGGAAAAAGGTACTAAAATAGTCATTGTAGCCCTGAAATTGAACAGGAACCGAGGCTACCACAGACTGCAGGAGACTGGTTGGAGGTCCAAACTGGCTGAAGTTTGCAAACGTTTCGTAAGTCCAGTTTAGGACTTCACTCACAAAAGTATTGTTGTCATGCTGCTGAGCACCAAGAGAGGAAGAATGTGTTTCTCTGAGAGGCCTTCTGGCAACACCTGAAGCATTGTCCTGTCTGTTTTGAGGCTGGAGAATGTTATTACAAATACGGGGCTGAGGCACGTTGCTGACACTTGGAGACCTGTATGTTTGCCTCCCTATTGGCACAACCTTTGCAACCGGTGGCCTGGCCACCACCTGTTTCCCTGTGTTCACTTTGGTTTTGGAAGCTGGTGGTAGCTTTTCACCACTTTCCAGATCCTTGCTGAAGGCTGCACTCCGTGAAGAACTTGGTGAGCTGAAAATTTTGGTAGTGGAAGGCTTTCTTGATCTGGAGGGTGGCAGAAGGGGTTTGGCAAACACATGATCTGCTTCCGAGCTGGTGGCTGAGTGCTTGCTACAGCAAGCTCCTGGTTTTTCCACTTTTTCCACGCAGTCTATGTACTTACATTTCACACCAGCCAAGGACTCATTCTGCTGCAGGCTTTCAGCAGTATCCATCTCCTCGGGTTTTTCACTAGATATAGTACCACCCTGAACACTTTCCTCCTGGGAACATAATTCCATATCCACAGGATCTGACTGAGTTAAAAATAAATTATCATCATCTTCACTGTTTTCATCTGGTTCACACCCATTTCCTTTTGAAGTTGTCTCCACACACTCAAGCTGGACAACACCACCTTTTCCTGAAGGTTCATCTTTACCATCTCCAACAAGCACAGCAGAAGACAGACTTGAATCCCTAAGTACAAGAGGAACCATCACATTGTCACCCTCTGATTTTCTGTTTGTGTCTAAAGAGCTACACATTTTAGGGACACATGCCTCCTCCTCCATGGAGGGCCAAAAAGACTCCTCCCTTTGTTTGTCTCTTTGGTTTTCAATAGATGCCAGTTCAAAACTTTTAGGCTTTTGCCTCATAGGTTTTGCATCCACTTGTCCAGCTTTGTTTTTACTCTCAGAACCTCCTGCAGCACTTTTCCCTCTTCCACGGGGCCTCGCCTGCCTTAAATACTGACGGTCTTGGCAGGCTAGGTACCTCCTATTATGCTTTATAGTCAAACTCTGAGCAGCAATTTGCTTAGTCTTCAGTTTCTGTGGAGCTCCAACTCTCCCCGCAGCTTTCCCGTGGCTGCGCAGGCGGTCGATGCTCTCCAAGGAGCGCTGGGATAACTCGAAGGCTTTGCGGGGGCCCTTCTTCAGACCAAGCTTTTCTGCAGTGGACTCTGGTGCAGGACACTGCCGAACCTTCCTCGGAGGAACCACAGCAGGTAGGGACCTGCCAGGCTGAGAATTTTTTGATGTACTTTGAAGTAGTTTATTTTGTGCTGTTTTAAGGGCAGGGGGTTTTTTAGGACTTCTCTGAATAGCTCTTGCTAATTTTGATTTTGCTATATTCTTCAGTGGGCTCAGGCTGTTTTTCTTAAGTGCCAACTTTGAAGCTAGGGAGATATTAGAGGTAGATGCTTTGGGTTCAGTTAATTTTGAGTCCAGAGTGAAATCTTTAGCAACAGTACCTTTGTCTGAAAAATTCTCCACTTGATCTTTTTCTTTTTCCTTATGAGTAGGTTCCTGCAACACTGAATTAGTTACTTCTTCAGTATTACCACCTTCTTTCTGAGGAAAAATATTTTCTGCCTGCTTCTCTATCAAGTTTGCTTCTTCTTCCATGGTATCATCATTTATGTATTCCTCATCATAACCCCATTCATTTGTGGGGTCACCCAGCAAGCCACCTGAGTTACTGCTGCCAGTCGATGACGAAAGATGATCTTGTTTATACTCCTGAGTTGGTTCCATACTATACGCTTGAGTATCTGACCAGACTGAAAAGACCTCTAGTTCTGTTTCAAATTCAAAGCACTGGGACTCACAGCCCTCTGGTGACAAGGGAGAGCTTGGGGGCTCTGTATCAGAAATGCAGCTGGAAGCTGACGGCTGCTTTTCAGGACAGACATTTTCACTCTTTTTTTTCGTTTCTTCTTCGTAAGTCACGTTTTTTTCTTCATCAGAAGAATCTGAAATTACAATAGCTTCTCCAATTACATGGCCATCTGCATTACAAGGAGACTTGGTACTCTGGCCATCGTTGGAAGATCTTACAGCACCTTTCACCTTCCTTTTGATATCACACACAGTATGGTGTATTGAGCTTTCCTGGTTGGAATCAATGGGAAAATTGACACTTTTGGCATAGGCAGCTAAAGATAATTTACTGAGTTCTCTATCGACCTGGGAGTGTGAAGTGTTATCTGTGGAAACCACCCTCATAAAATCCTCCTCTTTCTTCCCTGCTGAATTCTTTTCTCTCTTGAAATACTCTGAAAATTCAAACAAACTGTCACTTGATTCACGCTTCACTGACAGGGGCCTGATCTGAGCAGAGCTGGATACATCCCTCTTGTTTTCAGAACCAGATGGAACACAACCATTTCCTGAAGTTTTATCCATACAAAACTGCTTAGAAATTTGACTTTTAGAGTCATACTTAACCGAATCAGTCAAATTGGGCTGTTCCCAGTCCGAAGCTGGCACATCAGTTTTTGAAGACAACATCATTTTCTTTATCTTGTTCTTTAAATTCGTGAGTCTGTCCGCATCTACTTTGAACTTGGTAGAGGAACTGGAAGACATACTGCTGTCCTTTGCATCTGAGCTGTGACCATGTTCTGGAGAACCAGTCCGAGTTTGAGCAGGCAGAACCATTGGTGCTATAGCTTCTGCTTCACATTTGTTTTCCAACTCTGCACCTCTTCTGAAACCTGAACACGAGGCATTTGGATTGAAGTACTGATTATCCACATCGCGTTTCCCTGTCACCAGGTCATCATTCCTATTTTCCTGAACTTTCCCACATACTTTTGTTGCCAAAGAGTTCTGTGGGTAGACATATTCCTGGGCTGTCAAGTCATTAGGTTCCTTTTTAATATTCGCCGACAGGCCTTCTGCAGATGTCCAAGACCTTGGACTTGTAGATGAATCTCTACATTCCTTTTCCCAGGCACTCTTTCTTCTAAGGAAAGGGTTCTCCTGACAATCTTCATCTCCATCTTCCTTTGATATGGCAGCAAGTGGTGAACAAAGGTCATCTCTGCCATGTACATTCATCTTAGACCCCTCACCACACGCACTCTTCTCTTGCTTTACAAAAACAGTAGGAAAACGTGGAGAGCTTGCACTGTTTCCTACAGGCACAGAGGTATTCAGTGCTCTGTCCTTCATGCCCTTTATAACTTGCTTTAAACACGTTTGTACTTCCTGAGTTTCCTGGATGTTCAGCTGCCAACCCAAAGACAGATTTCCTCGCAGGAGCAGGTTGAGCTTGTCCAGGTACTGCTTGCAGAGAGCATGCTGCCCGATCTGGTAACCCTCTCGAAGGAGGCTGCGTATCAGCTGCACGCAGGCGTGCTGCACGGAGTTGGAAGCCTGCAAAGACACTGCAGAACCTTTCACACAGTGCCCAGGGGCTCTCTCAGAGCGCCGGGTAAACGCCACCACCGGAAGCTTGGCGCATCTCACCACTGCTTCCACCCACTCCTGGGAGCTGATCCACAGCAAATACAGGCACTTCTTGTTTCTGTGTAGCTCAATAATCGACACCAAGATGAGGAGAAAAAATTCAGAGACTTTGTCACACTGCTGGATTCTTTCCCTGAGAATACCTTTGATTTCTGAGCAGAGGTAGTGAATCACCTCTACTATATATGCTACACCCAAGTCCTTCAGATCCATAAGTGACTGAACAAAAGGGATGAACCACAGGAAGGTGCTCTCGTGGACACGCATATCTCCACCAATATCAGCCTGAAGCACATTAGCCAGTGTTTGCATATCTTCATACAGGCTGGGGCAGTACTCTGGACAAATGGCAGTCTTCCATCCAGCATCCTGAAAAATAAAGTCACCACAAACCATCCTCACTATGTACATCTGCATGGTTTAATTTGCCAGCATTTTTTTCTAGCTATATTTGAAAGAAAGCAACTTTATATGTTCATTAAATGATTTCTTTTATCCTAAAGCAGGTCAAAATCTAAACTAAAAAAAAATGCAAAAATGAAGATCAAACTAACACATGTAAAAGGAACTAAATTCTTTAACTGTAACTATGAAATAAGTGTAAAGTAATATTCCCTAAGTCATTGTGAAACCCTCCAAAGAAGATGGTATGCTGGCAATTTAACCTCAGATAATCAAATATACTCTTCAGGCCTTTAAAAAGCATTTCATAAAGACAAAGCACCAAGATCAAAAGAAAACCACAAAAATGTTTACTCTGCTTTCTAACAAGAAAAAAAGTGCCATTTTGGAACTAATATTTGAAAGTCTAATATTTGAAAGTTTATCAAAGCATACCTCACTACTCCACACAACGCATCACTTTAGAATACTGAAATTCAAAATAAAATACAAGAAAATAATCAACTTTAAAAAAAAAAAAATTAATTCAGAGTTTTCACTGAGGTACCAATGTTTGTTCCCTTCTGATATGAACTCTCAACTCAGGCTTTGATATCATCCCTGCCTAATGCACAATCTTCTCTCTTTTACAGCCTGAAAGTGCCAGATGACGAAGAAGCAACCAAACCAGCTGATATTTAAAGCACACAGTGATATACTTTACTTAATATTTTTTCTTTACAACAATACTAGTAGAAATAGAGTATCTCCCTCTTCGTATCTTGTATATGGTTTAAACTGACAGTATTATTTGGGGATCAGAGTTCAAAGAACAGGGAAATAAACTTTTTAATACCTTTTGAGGCTTTTCTGTGTTATAATTATACACAATCTGACTGCAAGTCATCATGTCATCATCATGGTCTGACTCCGGTTCAGATTTTGTCCTAAAAAGAAACACAAATCATTATGGATTTCACACAGCCAACTTAAATTGTAAGTAAGCCAACTGGCCAAGACTTAGATTTCACTTTTCAGATGCTGACCATGTGACTATAGAAATTTGTCAGTAATAAAACATACCTATGAAAATAAAAGATCATATTTACAACTCTAGAGCTTGTTCTACCCTGCTTTTAAGAGGCAGGAGAAGCGACTGCCTTAGGAACTACCAAGCCATGGATTTGACTACCTAGAACAAACACCCAGAATAATTCCATTTTCTTGGCATTTTCTATGCATAAATGCAGGTCAATCACAGCTACGTATTCATCAACTTTGTATGAGATGCTTTGAACACAAGACTCAAATAGCTTAACTGAAGAAAACCTCCTTCCATGCCTTCCTCAGCTACCCCTAACGTTCCACATATACTTATCTGTAGCCATCAATCGCATTAGACTTCATATGCATAGAAATACCACACATTTAAGACATTGTCCCCTCAAGTTGACTCAAAATATGTCACAGGAAACAGTAAACAACTAGAATGGCTTCTATGCATAAATGCAGGTCAATCACAGCTACGTATTCATCAACTTTGTATGAGATGCTTTGAACACAAGACTCAAATAGCTTAACTGAAGAAAACCTCCCTCCACATGCCTTCCTCAGCTACCCCTAACATTCCACATATACGTATCTCAAGCCATCAATCACATCAGACTTCATATGCATAGAAATACCACACATTTAAGACATTGTCCCTTCAAGTTGACTCAAAATGTCACAGGAGAACAGTTAACCAGAATGGCTATCCAGGTATTATTTTCCACCAACCAGTGAAAATTAGGTACCATTTCAGTTTTCTAAAATAGGTGATCCTAAAAGCCTTGAGACCTGGATTGTTATAAAAAACTTTAAAAGGGACAGCATGACAAAAGAGAGTGCAACTTTACATAACAAAATTCTCTTCCCATAGAAGCTATTTCTGGACTTCCCAGTTTAGTTACCAACCACTTCTGCACCAAATAAGCACCTTACCTAATTAACTTTCTGTACAATACTAACAATATTGTAATTCAGAAGTGATTTTAAAATTCCACTTCATCTCAGGATGTAAGCATATAAAAACACAATTTTCAAAGGAGTATCTGATGCCTGCTATGCATTTTAAAACACTTCCTTTCAGCAGTTAACTACATTATCCAAGCTACTAAAGGACAGTTTTGTGACTCTCACATACAGCACCATTAAGAAAACCTAATCCTGGGAAATACTTAAGACTCAACACAATCTGAAAAGCTCAAATCAGTTATCATCTGGATCTATAATAAAATCTAAATCTGTCATGCACTGAAAACACAGGAATTGCCATGTCTGAGACTCTTGGCAAAATGATGGCAATCTTCATCAAACTTAAGTGTAACTTAATTTCAGCACTAAATAACCACTACACAGTTAACAGCCTTGCTGAGTCAGGAAAAAGAAATCCTAAAAGTGTAAGAGACTTCACAGCACTCAAAAAGAGGCAAGCATATATATTTTTGGAAGAACCTCAGAAGTTTAGGGAACCTACTTCATCTTCTCATTGCTTGCAGTTGGCCACATCTGATTTTTTTCCTTGCCATCTACCCTCCCCCAACACAAACGAAGGCAGCACTGACTAGAAAACCAAGACAAAAGTACTACACTACCTGGTATGAAAATGGTAAAACTGTTCTAGTCTCTTAATAAAACTGACCTCGTAAAGCTACCGCGTATATTTTTTATTTCATTGTTGTAGCTCACACTGTTGATAATGGTTTGAAAGGCCTGGACAGGATCAATAAGCTGACCCCACACTTTAGATCCGAGCTGATCCAAAATAACCATGAAACAATGCAGCGCTGGCCAGAAGGGGTCAGTAGAATCATCTGAAACATAACAGTAATATTGGGGAGAGTTGAAATGCAAGAGTCCTGTACATTCTTAAAACTAAGCTGCAGTTGAAAGCAGCTGGTTTTCATTGATTTTTCTTAAAATCCAGTATAAAGTTGTGTATTCTAGTAAGTTACAACTATACTTTTAACCCCAAAAAAAGAAGGAAAAAAGAAGTCAGCCTTGCTTATCTGTACAGACATTGCTCTTTATGAAGTCTTCAACCAACAGGAACCTGGATAACTATTACTAACATTTCCCAACTCTATGAACCCAATTCTTCCACACTGAAATTTGCAGTGCTGGTCTAAGAAGTGGGTACAACGTCCACAGGTATGGCAATTTACACTTCAAATTTCAGCTAGAAGCAATTTTCCTTCAAGTGCATTCTTCCTTCTTCATCTATTATGTCATATCCTCAATAAACACACTAAGCTTATAAAGATCTAGTCATTCAAGAGGCAGCCCTAGTCTCCAGTTCATGTGCCACTTCCAGGCTATGCCATGGCACATGGCCTACAGAGGCCTAAAGGCTACTAGTCTAAAGTCTAAATTCCCATCTGCAAAAGGGGGTCCCTCAAACAGATGGATAGAAGAGTCAAATTTTAAGCAAGTTGCAGCAAATCAGAAGGTTATTTCAGGACTGAAAATTCAAACTTCATGCCTCACCAAAATGGGATGCATGTTCCCACACAGCCTGTACATTAAATAAAAGCAATATGGTAGAAATTACAGATCTGTCCTCTCAAAACCTCTCAGGCAGCCTTATGCAAAGCACTGCCATGCTTTCTTCACTTGAGTTTGTTTGAATGTCATTTTTCAGTACCTGTCAGCATTGCCCAAGTATTGTGCAGTATCTGCCATCTTCCAGAAGATAAGGCTCAGTTAAAAAACACACCTCAGCATTACACTCCTAAGAATTTACTCAATTACAGAAGTTTGAGAAAGATGAAAAGTAGGCTATGTACTGTCTTAATCGCAGTAGCAAAATGAGTTACCCGCTCCTCCCTTCTCCATGGTGTGGAGTATAGACTGCATGAAATCATTCTGTTTGTCTGGGCCCAGCAACAAGGAGTCCATAGCTTCTTCTTCCAGCACCGTTAGCAACATACAAATCCCTGCCAAAAAGAAGCAGCAACCTGTTGGTATATTTACAAAAATTTGTTCTAAATTTTCAGAAGATCAGGCATTGTTTTTCAAATGTCATTATCAGTGTAGCACTTGACCACAGAGACCAGCAGCAAGTGAAACTAAGCACCACCTCACTCCTGAAGTTGTACAACATTCAGTTTTCCTGTCTAACATGCCTTGAAATAGACAGCATCTATGAAATAGTAAAGCTCTGACTTAAAGTGCTTACAAGATGAGACTACACAAATGAATTTCTGATCATAAATACTCACCTAGCCAATAGTTCTTGTAGTTGGCAGTATCATATAAATGAGATGGCAGGAGGATGAGTTTACCCTTTTCAATCATTGAAGAGCTGTAAATATCTGGACTCTCAAAAAGCCCCAACTCAATAACTCTGAACAAGCAAGTCAGTACTTCCTGTAAGTCATAGTAATCATCCCTGTCAACCTTCCCCAAAGTCCTTGCTGTCAGGATGGCCCACCGACGAATCTAAGGAGCAAAACAGAAGAGCTACATATTAATAAAAAGAGCAAATAAGATCACAATATTGTAAGATTAGGAATCATTGCTACTAAAAATGGGATAAAGCTATATTTTTACTAAAGGTCTCAATTGCGAGTTAGTCTTTTTTCAAAATAACCTTAGAAACAGACTTACCACAATATGTTGGTCACAAAGAAGTTAAAATTCAGGGCAGTACTATTGTACATCTGTAACTTTTGCTAATGAAATGCAAACATGAAAGTGACTTCAGAAGTTGTGGCAAAAGAACATTCCTTCTTTCAGCAAGAGTAACTATACTCCTACTGAAATCTCAGTTCTATATAAAATGTTAAAGAAAAATACAGGAAACAAAGTTCTGAATGCTACTATTTTCATATTCTTGCCCTTAAAAAGGCAAATCTGTTCTGATGCAATTTAACACAAAGTTTTAATGGAACAGAAAAAGTAACTTACCACTTCATTCGGATGAACCAAAAAGAGATAAATTCCTGGGTATTTCTCAAAGACCTGAAAGGAGCTGTGACTTTGTTCCATCTTACACAGCACGGCTACACAGAGCTCACCTAAAGGGACAAACGTAGTTACAGTAAGGACTAATTGATATACTCACAAAAGAAAGAAATATTAAAAACATACATATGCACACACAATGACTGATACTTTGGTTTAACTACTACTTGTTTTCACCTCCTTCAGCAGAAAAAAAACAGCTCCCAACTGCATATGGTAAGATCCATACCGACTTTCTCGTGCAGCAGCAGATATGGATATTTGAGTATCTCTAGAAGGGGCACTCGCAGGTTGTTCTCAAAATCTGGGCCCATGTAACCAGACAGCCTTGTCTCTCCATTCCCATCCACCAGAAATAACTCATCATCATCTTCAGCTTCTTCTTGCATGGATTTCTCAATGTGGGCAACAAGACGGGAGGTTTCCAACTCCCACAAGACCTATTCAGTGGGGAAAAAACAACTAATCAAAGGGCATTAATGAAGGAAGCAATTAAGGACATTTAGTAGCACGTGCAGAAACCTGAACTAGGCTTTCAAAACTTAGAATTTAAGTTTCTTTCAAAGAACGGTGTGAAACAAAGTTTTGACATGGAATTCAGAAAACTCTCCAAGTTAAGATGAAGTCATTTTAAAAAGAGGGGTATCTAAATCAGAAGTGGTTTAATAATCCTGTCAAATATTCACAAACAGTTTCAATAATTATTTCAGGCCACAAGTTAGTCAGAAAACTTCGTTCCAGTGCACAGTCCAGAAAAACATCACATCTAGGAAGATAGGAAAAGCAGTTTTAGAATCTTGCCTTCTTGCATATTTTGCAATGTCTTAGTGGAAAGGAGTGACTATAAACACAGACTGAGGGACTTGCACTTAACATTACTCATCTGCTCCAAAACTCAATTAGTAACCAAGGTTATAACAGACACAGGAAAGGAACTTTCAGCAGTCCAGTCATCCCACTTATTTCCAGTCTATACTCACATGGGATTGCCCTCCAGAGAAATCCAGCTGACTAATTTAAAGAGTAACCTTTTAGACACCTGTATTGTAATCAATTCACTTCCAATATTCATTTCACACACAGGGGAAAGTAAGGTTTCAAAATACAAAATTAGATGGTCAAGAGTAAGAATTCTAAAAGGCTTATAATAAAGAGTTTTGAAACTCTTTTGATTGTTTTTAATGGCACAATCTCACAGGCTTACAAGATCAGAGCTCTGAAATTCAAGCACAGCAGAAAGCTAGGAATGAGTAGTGAAAGCAAACAAGAAGAAATGAAACTGAAAGTGGAACAGAAGCTGGAGGAAGAAAACACATCAAAGAAATATCACAGTTTGTTTAGCAGGTGTTCTTTTTTCAGACGTTAAACCACCATAGCATGAATAAAGTTGAAGCTGTAACATCAGCAAGTTCCCATTACTGTTTTAGTTCTTACTGATTTGAGTATAAGCAAAATATGAGTGCCTTCCTGTTACACAATCAGCTCTTCACAGCTCAACAGAGAAAAGCAGACACTTAAAAAGCAACACACCCTATTCCCAAAACCCCATAAAACACAACACCTGCACAGAACTACCCCCTGCTCCAAGGCTGGAGCACAGAAGCCTCTTCTGAAGTTTTTCTTCAGTTCCAAGCCCTCCTGCTCAGTCCCTCCTGTCACTCAGGAGCAGGCCAGGCAACGCCTCCCACATCTCCTCCAGCCCTCTCTGCTCAGTGAGCAGGAGCAAAATTTCTTAATTACCTCATGCAACCTTGGCAGCTGTTCCCTTGCTTTGTGGTACTCAACCACACACTCCAGGCAGTAGCAGAGATCATCATTGGATCCTTCAAGATCTTCCGGGGACAGCCGTTTAGAGGCATAGTTCTTCAGGAACTCAGTGGTGTCAGAACCACTAAGGGTACACCATCGGCATGTGCTCATTCTTTGGGTGGAAAGGAGAAAGAATTAAAGATTGGAAGTGGCCAAGTATTTCCTTTCAGCCACAACAGCCCCTGGCTTTCAAGTGTGATGAGCCTCAGGATGTAAGTAGCTCATTAGAGCACGCACAGGTTCTGGGATGTTCTTGTAGCACACAGATGTGTGCAATTAAACAAATAACTACAGATTAAAGCCTTAAATCAACATCACAAAAATGCCTGCTGAATGGCACACGTTGAAAATAAAGCTCTGAAATCAAATTATGTAACTTGCAAACCACAAAACATGAAAATTCAATTACATACAAAAAACCTCCTCTCATCCCCACTTAACACAGGCTTTCCAGAGCTACAGCACTAAAGGTCATTCTATTGTTTTACTGCTATCTGTAGAATCTAGGTCTAACAAGTAACAAATTTAATTAGCTTTTTTCCCCCCTTCACCTCCTGCCAAAATTTATAGGTCAACAAATCCCTGTCGTTAAATCAAAGAATATTTGCGCAAAACTTTTGTTTCTTTGTTATTAGAAAGTACCACAAAATTCTCACTGCTCTAAGCCCAAAAGTTCTTCACGGAACAGCAACACAGTTAACTCAGAACCTGCTAGCCCAAAACACTCAAGAAAATACTGGAGAAGCATGAATACTTAACTACAGAAAAGGAAAGATTGCAATCGCTTCTCTCGCTTAGCATAACAAAGAACATGAAGCGGGTGAATCAAACCCATACATTTCCTCATACTAATAGAGAAAGGACCGGGTGGTTACCTTTGGTAAAGAAACTTATGCCAGGTCACATCGTGGGCAAGAGAGCAGCGCTGCCCTGCAGCATGGGAAGGGGACTGGCGCCTTCAGCCGTACATGCCCTGAGGTGGGCACAGAGCGTTTTCAACAATCCATCCCCTGGGAACCGAATCTTGATGTTTCAAAGAGCTAGAGCAAAGCAGTAAACACCAGAAAACAGTTCGCTTCGCACCTCCTAGACTACAAAGCGCTTTGTTGTTTAATGTGATTGGTGTTAAACGCGCGGTTACCCAGGTGCTCAGCGCTTGTGATCGGCACCTGAATCCCTCCCGTCGCCCGGGGGCGGGCAAGGGAACCCCTCCCGCGCCTTCTCCAGCCCCGGCTCCGGGGACGCCGCGCACCCTCCACGCGGCGGATCAGCCGCGAACAGGGCCCGGT
>NW_008603552.1:86205-90628 GCF_000691845.1 Merops nubicus | reverse complement strand
ATTTATATATATATAAAAAAAGAAAAATAATTTAGAGGTACAGAATAGTTAACAAGAAACATAAATTGTCAATTCTAGACAGCTTTTAAGGTGAATCTACATTAATATTTTATCTTGCATAAGATAGAAGCTCCAGCAATCAATCTCCTTATCCCGCACAATTATTGGACTTTGCTATCCTTGGAAGAAATACCTTAAAACAAATATATTTGACTATTTTTTGATCCAGTTCAAAGGAAGGATATGATTCAAAAGTATGTCTAGATAGTTTGAACTAACAGTTCAAGCTTAGTTCACAGGATCAGACTTGAGCTAGTCCACAGTAAACCTCAAAATGTATATAGCACGAAAAATCAGTCTCAGCTGTTTCACCATACAAATCAATTCCTCTTGTGCCATTCTTGCTAATGTAGACATAGCCATTTATAAAAATTGCTTTCTCTGTTTTGTTTCCTTCCATAAAGAGCGGGCTGGGTCTGCAAAGATGTCTGCCAGAATGCCATCGGAAACACAGATGCAGATAGCTAAAGTATATAAGAACCTTTCAAAACATCAAGCTTTAGTATTAACAAAGCACTGATGCACAAGAAGTAATGCCTTCTAAGTAGTGAAAAATATTTCTGCTGCTAACATTTTGAATATATTGCTAATAGACCACAGTGTTCTGTATAGAACTCATTAGATAAACAGGGAAAAAATAACTATCAATAAAGATCTGAATTATTAATACATACATTGCATCAGAGTGGAACTCTTTGGGTATAAGTCTCACCTTTTAACTGACTTCATCTGTCATCATTGCTAAAAAGCTTAATTATTAATACTATTGAGAATATTTTCTTTTTAGTAGCTGTTCACAAGAGACTCTAGCCCAATATGAAGAGTCACAGCATCAAACGTTAGGAAAAAACAGCAACAACTCTTAGAAGAATAGGATCAAATTCTAAATGTATATGAACATATAAATCAGATACTTCAACATACTAAAACAGAGATATTAATGTGTTTTGTGAGTGATTAGGAATAAAGATTTTTGTACTGGTCACCAAAACTGTATCTATGATGATGGATTTCCCAAAATCTGCAGTTGAAATATTTTCCAAAACTAACTAATAGACAACATCTTGTATCATTAATCATCATGTAGTTCTCAGTGGTTGTTTATTGTTCATTCAACTTGTCCAAATTATTCTGTAAACTTAAATTTAAAGGCATACTGATTTTTAAAGAGTTGAACACTTTGTATAAATTAGATAATAAAAACCCAGGCATTAAGCTCGGATGGTCAATTATGTTTCTCTACAAGAAGTATTTACTAGGAAAGAAATATTTTCCACCAAATATTGAGGAATTTAAATTAGCTACATAACTTTTAGATCACTCCTGTTAAATAAAACAAATGCTGCTCTTGGCGAATACTGTAGCTCTGCAAGTTACAATAATAAACATGCCCCAGGATCAAAATACAATGTTTTGAAAGAGAAAATTTTTAATTTTATTCAGAAATTAAATATTTGAAAAAGCACCTTAGATTTGGTAGGAGGGAGGAAAAAAAAAAAAAGAAGCATGAAAGAACATAAAAATACAATTTATTTCATTTTAACCATGGTTACATATGCTTTCATTGTGACAAATAGATTGTTGAAAGAAGAGTATTTAAAAGAGGTAACTGAAGAGGAAGCTAAATAAAAGGTAGCTAGAGACAAAATAACTGTTGAGGTCCATGTACAGAACTATACACCAAGGCTAATTATCTATACAGACACCTTGTATAATTAGAACTCATGCCAAAGATAGGGTGAGGGGTTAGGGCTTGTTTGCTTGTTTTTATTTCATCTGAAAAACCTTTTAAAATGATAACACTACTGTAAAATTAGAATAGACTTTTTCTTTCATTGTAGGAAATTACTTGAAGTGCAGTGGCCTACAAAACGATATAGAATTTGATGGCTATTTCAAAATAATAAAAGATATTTAGCTGATATTAAAGTGATTGTTGCAAAAAATATCCAAAATATACAATTAAAAAAAAAAAAAAATACATAAATTAGAAACCTCCTCAAATGTAGACAACAGTGCTTATTTCCTACTATGGCCCTTTGCAAAACTATGCCTGATCCTTTAGGTCAAAATTTACTTTGTGTCAGTGATGTCATTTGAAGCAAATTGCTCAAGTGTAAAAGCTGTTGAAATGTGAAACTATTACTCTACACTTGACTCAAAAACTGTGCAGTCTGGAGAAGAGAAGGCTCCGAGGTCACCTTATTGTGGCCTTCCAGTATCTTAAGGGGGCCTACAAGAAAGCTGGGGAGGGACTTTTTAGGATATTGAGTAACAACAGAACTAGAGGGAATGGGGCAAAGCTGGAAGTGGGCAGATTCAGGCTGGACGTGAGGAAGAAGTTCTTCACCATGAGACCCTGGAATGGGTTGCCCAGGGAGGTGGTTGAGGCCCCATCCCTGGGGGTCTTTAAGGCCAGGCTGGATGAGGCTCTGGGCAGCCTGATCTAGTGGGAGGTGTCCCTGCTCATGGCAGAGGGGTTGGAACCAGGTGATCCTTGTGGTCCCTTCCAACCCTGACAGATTCTGATCTGTTTTAGCAGAGGACTTTAGAGCCCTAATGGCTCAATGGTTGGACTTGATGATCTTGAAGGTCCCTTCCAACCTAAATGATTCTATGATTCTATGATTTGAGAATGTATTTAACACAGTAAAGGTGCTTTAAATGTACAGTCTCATAAGTACCAGAATATTTATCTGTGGAATTGATTACAACCATCAACAACTTATACAATTTTTACTGAATGAGAAAACAGTGTAATGTCACAGAAAAAATATGTTTGTGTGATTTATTTTTTTTTTTTTTTCTTCAAAAGTCTAGTGGTGAAATTCAATGAAAATAAATTTTAACTTCCATTTTCTAATAAAAGTAATCCTGGAATGTGTTTGACAATACATACTCTAGCTAATTGATATTAAAAGCTTGACTTTTGAAGAACGCTATAAGACTATTGCCTGATAAACAGCATTGGGTACTCTGCAAACTTCTTGACTATGCCTACATTTAATATCCTAGGACTTGATTTCCACATGTGCAGTTTCATTTTCATTTTTCATTCCAAATAAAAATCACTTTTACCTCTTATTTCAGATTTGAACCCGAAAAAGAAAGACATTTGTTAATCACTTAAAAGATTGTCATCATACACTTAACAAAATCATAAGAACATTATCAACATTGTCCATGAATACACTTAGACTCAAGAAAGATCTAAAAAGGGTTCATAAACTGAAGTTCATGTTCTTTTATTCTACAGCTGTAGAACAGACGGGTAACTTTCAAGGTCATTTGGAGAAAACAGCCTAATGGGTTTCCTGGAAGAAATCACAGGCCTGCAGAAGTGTACTGTGACTGTAAGATGATTAAAAGTAGTCCTCATTGTCTTTTCAGACAGCCAAATTCATTATTGTTATGCACTCTCTCAAATACTCATCTAAGAATGAATTTAATGCTGTGAGTGTAATTCAAGACACTCACTCTGATGCTTGTTATCAGTTCAAAAAAAAATTTAAATATTAAGATGTTATTAAAAAAAATGTGCCAAGGTGAAATAAATCTTCTTCTGTTCTACTGTCAAAGAGGTGTCACATGGATGAGTAACACTTCTGCCTACTCAATTCTTTCTCCCTAATACCAAACTATAGGAAGTACCACAAACAAAAAGTGCATTGGGCTTTTAATGTAATTCTACTCTTTTGTTGTACAGTGTCAAGCAGAATATAAAATGTAGGTTTGGGGATTATTAGATGTTACAGAAAAATATTAACTTGATATTTAAGTAGAATATCAGAATTTTTCAATATAAACCCCAGGTTTTAAATAATGTAATTAAAAAAAAAAAAAAAAAAACAGGTTTGCATAATGAAAATACATTATTTAGAAGAGAGTCGCATAGTGAAAATATCAAAGTCCTCCACCAGAAATGCTCTCTAAATTGCATGGATACGCCTAACCAGTACTGTGATTCTTACAGGAGGTGGTCATTCTTTTGACCCACCAGGGAAAGTACAGCTCTTCAATTGCCTCTCTGCGTATAACAGAAATAGCCTTCCTGGCACAGGAATCTGAGCTTAAGTTTCAACCTTATTTTATATCTACATCACAAATTGTGTGGTCATGTGAAGTCATCCAAGCCAACTCTAAATGAATGGTACTGGAAAGCTGTTTGTGAACTTTTTAAAAAGAGTTTTGCATCTCTATTCATACAACATTGTATAGATGAATGTATGCAATTTCCACTTTGAAGAATTTTCAGAATTAATTCTACTATTTATTCTTCATTTACTTCATATGAATGAATAAGATTATAGAGGTCAGATCCTCAAATGATGTAAATCAAACTACTCTTGTTGTCTGACTTTAG
>NW_008603552.1:59422-86174 GCF_000691845.1 Merops nubicus | reverse complement strand
TTTCCCTAGTTATACCAAGATGTTTTGCTTTCTCCGAATAAAACAACATAATGGGCAACAATATTGCCATGGCTGCAGAGTCTTGGATCTTGATTGGATGAGGCAGCATGCACTTCATAAAGCCAGCTGGCATTAGCAAGAACACTTTCTGGTCAATGACCTCAAAAATAAAGAAGTATCAATCTCACAAACAGCAGACCCGTATTGCAAAGTCCAGAATTAAATGTACCTCTCCCATTTGGCTGCTTTTATTGCTGCCACTATGCCATCTGGCCCACAAAATTATTTAGCACTGTATCAGCTTTATGTCTGTTACTTTCAAAGCACAAATATTTACATTTGAGGTTTGTAAAATAAATTCTCCTAGATAAGTAGTAGAAAAAAAGATGTTTCTCTTTCTGTTTGTCTGTTACTTTCAAAGCATAAATATTTACATTCGAGGTTTGTAAAAAAATTCTCCTAGATAAGTGGTGCAAAAAGATGTTTCTTTCCAGTTCAGGACAAACAAAGCAGAAAGTCTGGTCAGATGTGGGAGAAAAGCTTTTTGCAGAACTATATTCCAAAAAAAAATAAATTCAAGAACTTCAAAATTAAAAAGGAGTTCAATACTTGCACTACTTTAAGGCAGATTTGAATAAATTGATTATAATTCATTTTATGCTGATATATTAATCTTAACTGACATTGCATTGTTCCATATGATTATAGGTTGATGTATCAAAATAGATGTATAACTGTAATCTGTATACAGTTGGACATACAGCTCTTATTCAGAACTGTGTATGAAACAAAGTTTAGAGGCAGATCAATTGACTAATCTATTAATTTTTATTTCATGCCTTCAAAGATTAAACTGTAGCTTTCTTAAGCATTATGTAAAAGGTAACAGAAAGTGCACAGTTTTCTAATTGTAAAATAATTAAGTGCTCTTCATGTGTTTACATTTATCACTGTATTCTTCAGATAGAAAGAAGAAATTTGAAAGAAAAGAATGTTGAAAAGTCTGTATTTAATTCCTGGCTCAGCACAAATGTCATGTTTTGCTTTGGTAATTTCTTTCACATATTTATAGATTCAAAACAAGGATTACCCTTTATCTTCCTATAATGGTTACCCTGACCTTGTAAGCAGACTTTGTACGTTTATGGTAGAGATTGTTGGGAGCACAGATGGGAAAAACTGCACAAGCGAATGTAATAGTTTTTCAGATAACTGAAGTTACTGTTGTGGGCCACAACAACCCTAAGAATACAGAACACTGAGGATATTGATTTCCATACTTACCATTTGCTTATCTTTTTGGAAATTGGAACAAAACATATGTAAATTTCTGGCCAGCAACATTACTATAAATTTGCAAACGTATCAATGACATAAACTTTCCAATACTGCATATCATTAGCAAATTATCTTTCAGTTGTTTCCAGAGTATAAACCTCTACAAATAAGTAAGGAAAAAATAACTGAGTGAGGGACACATCGCTGGAACATCACAAACATTCATTGTGCCCAATCTTCAAGAATATATTCTGAGGCTGCTCTGTCTGTGTAATTTTTAAAGGATGTGTGCACTACAAAAAGCTCAACTTCACTGAGCTAGGAAAACACCTAAAAATAGAGTTTCTGTAGTTGCACATTTATGCTAGTATTTCAAATTCTAAGATAAAGCCTGAGTTAATGTTTTGTGGCACCTTGGTTCTTTAACTGCATCATTTAAATTTGGCCCAATAAGCATCTAAAACAGGGTACAAGATATTTCATGACACATATACAAAAATACTTGGTAAGACATAGAGAAAGAAAAGAAGTTTAAAGTGTTGAAAGACTATTCTTTTTAAAAAAATTTGTTAAGTTCACAAAAATGTGTGAAACATTTGCTGTATATTCTCCTATTTTTCTGTCCTGTTTTAATAATTCTTTTGCTGACTGTGCATCTCAGTAGGAAGGACACTGCCATCAATAGGAAGCACACAGGCCAGACCTTTCCATACTATTATAAAGTATATAGGAAGGATATGAGGTGGCTAACAGCCAGAGGAATAAATAGATCGATGCATTCACTCAGAGAATATGACAAAGCAAAGGAGCAAGCCAGATCAGAACCCAGGTCATAGGGGAAGGAATAAGCCAGGTCATTAGTCCAATTCAAATCATATCATAATTGCCAGGAAACAACAACATTACATACTTAATCTTCTTTCTGTCCTGGTTGTGTTGTTGTCCCACCATCACTGTGGTGAGTCTTATTTGTAGTGGACAGTCAGGGAGCCCTTCCAACAACTGGAAACCCTGCATAATACATCAGCCACACAGATAAACTCCCACATCCACTGCAAGCCTTTATACTGTTAACCTTAGGAGCAGGACACCTGATGTTAACTCTAAAGGCAGGGCAACTGGTGGTGATTTCCTAATTTGTTTTCACCCAAGGTTGTCCAGGCCTTCAGAGGAAAACAAGACAAAGGTCTTTCCTGCCAGGTTATGGGCATCATCCATGTGTCAACCCTGATTCAGGTCTTGGGGCTTATACCCCCGTACTTCAATTACAGAAGAAGAAATTACCTTTTTAGGTGTGGAAATAGCTGAAATCATTGCTATGCACTTAAAAGTTTATGGGTTTTCAGCAAATATTTTCCTGAAACATTTTCAGGTATATAATGATTTTAAAGACACATTTTTCAATAACAATGAGATCTTTAAATACATTAAAACTGAGTTGCAAGTGATTTCCTCTGCAAGTGTTTTGACACCAAAAGTGCCACTTCAGAGCAAAGAGATTTTAGGGCAAACATAATTCAGGTTTCTGTGAAAACATAAGGAAGAGGTTTTGAAATAATATAAAACATTAATTTAACTTAAAAATGATTTTTTTTTTCAGAATGTTCTGAATTTTAAGCTGAATTGAGCAATACATGGTTTTAGTGCATGTTTATAGAAGATAAATGCTTTCCAAAACTGCTTTGTTAATTCCATTTTTCCTCCCACAAATCTTCATTTTGATAAGAAAATAATATCTTTTCAGATAAACCAAATACATTTTCTTTTCTCTATTTCTCTAATATCTATTTATCATAACTGGAAAAACCCTATAGGTTTTGTAAGGTATCAGAACTCTTTCAGTGATTCCTGCACACAATCCACATAAAACAGGTCTGTGATTTTCTGGACAGAAAAGCCCTCTTTACTGAATCCTACAAATAACCATTCACAAAACTTTATTTAAAATAGACATATATAACTTTTATAAAATTCCATACATCTGTACACAACTTCTGGACATGAGTGTATTTACACAATGAATAGTTTGTACCATCTCTTTTCTCACATTCATTGCTTGTGTGCTTCCCCTCTTCTCTCTTTTGTATGAAACTTCCTGTGCATATCTGACATACTGGTCTTTGGGTCAGCTGAGAGGACAGTGCTAGAGGTTACAAAAGCCACAATCCAGCTGGTGCCTTGCTCGCTATTGACAGATGGACATATCTGTCAGAAAGAATCTAAGATTTGTTTGTAGCTTAATAGAAGGGACAAAAATATTAGAAGGCTGAGTTCCTTCAGGTTTTATGTGCTTTTGATACCTCAGGTCTGTACTGTAAGTACTCATCTAATCACAGAATGGTTGAGATTGGGAAGGAGCTCTGGAAGTCATAATTTCTAATCCTCTTTCTCAAGCAGGGTTATCTAGATCCAGTATTCCAGAGCCACATTCAGACAGCTTTTAAATACTTCTAAAGTTGGAGACTTCACAGATGCCCTGGGCAGTCTGTGCCAGCACTCAATCACCCTCAAAGAATGTTTCCTGATGTTCACAGAGAACTTCCTATGCTTCAGTTTCTGTTCAATGCCTTTTGGCCTGTCAAGTAACCTACTATCACAGAACAAAACAGGAGTGGTGTCAGTAGGTCAAGGGATGTGATCCTGCCCCTCTGCTCTGCACTGGTGAGGCCACACCTGGAGTGCTGTGTCTAGTTCTGGGTTCTGCGGTATGAATAATATAAAATATAAAAGTATAAAAAGAAAAGGACAGCAGAAAGAGTAAATCAGATCTCTGACTATCTATCTATTTCTTGTCAACTACTCTCTTTTCCATAAAAACTATGTGTATTTAGGACTGAAATCTCTTATGTAATTTATCAGAAAATGCTAAGCAATATTAAACACACAAGTATACCAACATAAAAAAATTGTTTAATATGAACAAGCTGAGATATTTCCAAAGAATAATGCAATGATACAGTATGTTTTTACTCAAGAAGCTCAGGGTACTTCAGAAATGCAAATTATTTTAACTACATAGCCTTATTTATAAATAAATCATTACAGATTATTTCATCAAGGAATAAACACGGGCTGAGAAAAGTAAAGCAATTTCCCCAACTATTGGGTTCACATTTTCTTCTCCAGCAAATCTGGATACGTTTTACCTATTGCATGTGGGTGGTGTGCATAGATTATTGTGTTATGATGTCTCATATTTAATGTACAAATGGAACTTTTCCATGTGTGAAGGATAACCTATCATGTTATAATTCACACCAGTACAGAATAATTCAATTCACTATATATTTCATATGGAATGTTTAATGTTTAATGTTGATCTACCCAGTAAGTCAAGACGCTAGGGAACTAAGTTAAAGCCATTGTTATCAAATGGACAGATTTTTTTTTTTTTTTTTTTCCCCATGCTCATTTCACAAGTAAGATCAGATATGAGATCAATAACAGAGGAAGGAAGTTTCAGGAAAGTTAAAGCTCTAGCTGTGATTACTGTTATTATCATATGTGTTTATAAGGTTAGATAATACCTCAGTATAACCCACATAATGAAAAATGTACAAGACTGTCTTAAAAATTACAGTCCTCCAACTTTACCTTCTTTGCCCTGCACATTTAACTACAAAAAAACAACAACAACAACAACAAAAACAAACAAACAAACAAACCAAAACCAAAATAAAAACCAAACAGATTCAAAGGGATAACCAATCATGATACCTATTGGCAAGAAAACCACAATACCACAGAGGTACCAATAGCTCATGTTCAGCTCAAATTGCCAAGAACATACTCTAGAATTACCATCTGATTGCCAAGAAAATGACTGCCATGACATCTATGAATGTATCTCTGAAAAAAATAACCAAATTTGCATTGCTGATTCCAAAGTTCATGAGTTCATGATAGTATTAGAGGAAAATGTCTAATATATCGCTTATGGTTCACAATTCATCATGAAAAAATGGAAATTAACCTGTGTCCTCTGCAAATGCCAGAATACATATGCCACCCTAAATATTAAGATGAGAAACCATGGTCTGCAATTAAACAAAAAAAGCAACATTCTATACCAGCTGGTGCCCAAGGGAGGGCTCTCATGGCTAGCCAAGTACAATTCAGTTCAAAAATTTAGATAAGATGCAGTGAAAAAAATGGAAACAAACTCTGAAAAGTTCTAATCTGAAGAACCAGAAACAAAAAAAAAAATGTTTCAATGACAGTCAAGGATTTGATTTTTTTTTTTTTTTGCCACTATTGCTTCCTAGGAATTTTAGATGGAAAGAAATATACCAAGTTCCTAAGGCAGTCAACTAGTTAAACAAATTTACCTGTCTGTATGGATGTCAGATTTCTCTGATGGGATAGTTGGGATGGAATGTTCACGCAGACCACTGAAGCAAAGGCCCATGTGTTAATGGTTTTGTTTATACTTATCATATTACTTGGCTTGCTAATGAATCTTTTATCACAGAATCACAGAATGGTAGGGGTTGGAAGGGACCTTTAGGGATCATCTAGTCCAACCCTCCTGCCAAGTCAGGTTCATCTACAGCAGTTTGCAATGTAAAGCATCCAGGTGGGTTTTGAAAGTCTCCAGAGAAGGAGACTCCACAACCTTTCTGGGCAAATCATGCCAGTGCCCTGACACCCTCAAAGAAAAGAATTTTTTCCTGATGTTGAGGTGGAACTTCCTATGTTCCAGTTTGTGCCCATTGCCCTTTGTCTTATCACTGGGCACCACTGAAAAGAGAATGGCCCCACTGTAGAGGGAATTTTAGCTGCATCACAAGATGGCATCCTAGAAGCCCTTATGCACAACCTATGCTATGAAGAAGATGATGAAATACTGGAGGTGAGCTACAAGGACATGGTGTCCTTGAGCCACAGGCAGGAAGGAGAAGGGTGACAGCTCAGCAGCTTCTGCGCAGATCAAAGGCTTGGCAGGAACTTGCAAGCAGGGAACACCCTGGAAAATCCACAGCGCATGGACAGAGACATTTAACCTGTCGGGGTTCGGGTTTAGTGCGTGGCTATGCGGTGTTAACCAATCCGAGTGTGTAAAATATGTGTGATCGGTCACTGAGTGTATAAATACAGCAGCTTGTGTGCATTAAAGCGGAACACTGACAAACCTTCTGTGAAGTCTTTCATGCTTCTAAGGCTCCCCGTGACAACACCCCACCCTCTAGACACCCACCCTTTAGATATTGATAAGAACTGATAAGATCCCATCTCCATCTTCTACAGGCTAAACAGCCCCAGGTCTCTCAGCCTTTCCTTGTAAGAAAGACGTTCCAGTCCCCTAGGAATCTTTGTAGTCCTCCATTAGACTTTCTCCAGTAGTTATATAGTAGATATGTAATACATATATCAAATTCAAGATATTTGGACAGTGTTGCCAATAACAGATTAAGATAATTCAGTAAGCAAGAAGTTGTTTCTGAATATAGCAGTTATGCAATGTGTTTTGTAATACGTAAGATTTCTTTCTTATTTACCTATTTCCAAGTCATTTTATCAGAATAGGAGAAACATGCAGCTCAGAATATTGTTCTAAATATGATTTGTTAACTAAAACTAATGAAGACTATAGCCATTTCATTAGTTTGTAGTAATTTCCATTTTGAATGCTCCTTAACTGATACTTCACAATCAAACCTATATTTTAGGCTTCTTTCTAGTGAAGAGGAATTAAGTTTGACAAGGAAGTACAAGGAAGTAGCAGATTCAATCACTCTCAGACTTGTAAATAAGGTAAGAAAGTGCTGTGGTGACAGAAAATTGGTATTATGGGCACATACGTTGACAACACAGATGGTCATGTTTGTTGTCAACATACTGAAAAATGCTACAGTGACATCCAATCAGAGCAGAAAGACTTTGTAGGAACTAAGCTCAGAAAAGAAGTTAATCATTCTAATGCTTTTTGTACTCTTGGAATATAGACTCATAATACATTTGTATTCTTCCAGACATTTTGTCAACTGTTTGCCCAGAAATAGCAAAATCACGGATAATTTCCTCTTAAAGTTTGTCCAGCATTTTTACTTTGCCATGTCTTTCAGCATAAAGAAAACTCTGGGACATAGCTCTTTTGCAGTAAATAATACCTGCACTTCAAAGATATCAAGATATTTGTCAGTACTTCACATTTTTGAATCACATCTTATAATTTTAAATTAGGCTATAACAATGCAATTTGCAAGTAATTCAGAACATGAATGAGTACCAGTAAGCTGTTTGTTATTTGTAAGTAACTATATCAAGTAAGAAAAAACACGAGATGTATCAATCTTCAGAGCATCAGAGGATGCTTTAATTCACTTTAATTCATATGCCATAATGAGGGTATCACAGTGCATTGACTTCTCCAGGCCAGTTGATAAAAAGTGAAGCTTTAGCTCTGACTGTGGTCTTTCACAGATGGTCAACAATATCTCTTCCTGTTCAGTTAGCAGCATCACTAGTTAAGATAAATAACAAAAAATTTTCCTTTGTGATCCTAGGTTCTAGGTCACTGACAGGAATTTTACACACAATTTCAGAAAGGGATTCTGGTATTCAATTCAATTTAAATCAGAGGGTAACTTAGATGTTACGATAGTGTTACAAGGGTATGAGTGAGGTCAAGATCTGTCTTCTAAATTGCAAAGAATTTCTACTTTTACCTCCCATCTCTACCAAAATCAGTCTTCCTAATATATTTTGTTCTGTGCAAACACGGCAATGTTAGACTGAAAAGGCAGTTACAAGAATCCTTTTTTCTTTAAGCAGCTCTTAGGAAAGCGACAGGAGATTTAGGAAGTGTAAAACTAGTTCTTCTCAAAGGTATCAGTGAGCAATCTAGACTGCAGATGAGACTGGTCGGCTTCCATACATATTCTCAGGGAAGAAGTAAAGGCTAAAGGAGGGTTATTTCCTCTGCAGGCTGTAAGTGACAAAGACCTTGCAACAATAGTGTATTAGACTCACACCTCCAGAGGTTAAATATGAGCATATTTCTAGGACCTACAGACTTTCAACAACCATGGAGGGCTGTTAGAATTGAGATGTTTTAGTACAGATAATACTCAGCTTAATAACTAATAAATAATTAAAATAATTAATAATGATTGCTAAAATCCTAAACTCATTTATACAGAAATAAGTTAGGATCAAAAAGAAACTTATTTGGCCTGCCAATCCATACGTGTTCAAACCTCTCTAGCTGTTTTTCAAGTAGAGGATTTATTGGGGGGTTTGGCATATGTAATATTAGCTGTGCCTTTCTATGTAAGAATAAAATATGGGGGGAAAAAACAAACAAACAAACAAAAAAAAAACCACAAGTGAGCAACGGAACTTTAAATTCTTGAAATACATCTTCAGTAGCAAGCTGGTACTTTACTTGCTCTTTCCAGATTGCTCTTTCTTCAAGCCATTGTAAATTGGAAGCAAAGCCTTGGCAGCAATACGCCTTGAGTCTGCTAACCTATTCTCCAACAGCTGAGACAGAAATAGGAACACTTAAATTTGAAGTGAGCAAGCTCAGTTACAGGTGTCTCCTGGGTATGATGGGTCTCTAATAAGTGAGCAAGTGAGTGCCTCCTAGGGGTTTAAGGGACATTGTTAATTATTAACCTCAGCTATTGCAATTCTTTGCTATTTAGAATGCATGTTTTAAAATTCACAAGGTCAGAAAACATCTGTATGTAGGTAGGTGCCTGAGTGTGCTCCCAAGAGGAGAGAAAGACAAACACTGCTGAGAAATACATGCATTTACTGAGGTACTAAGTGCTAGTCCTTAAGTAAAAATACTTTACCTTCAAAGATAAGCAGCACTGGAGGAGATGCATTTAAAAATATTTAAAGGGAAGAATAGTCAATCATTTTTGTCCAGAAATTACCTTTTGGTTGTGTTTTGTTTGTTGGGGTTATTTTTGTTTTGTTTTGATGTTTTGGTTTTTTTTGTTTGTTTGTGTTTTTTTTTTTTTTGTTGTTTTTTGGTTTTTTTTTTTTTTTTTTTTGAGAAGAGTAAGAGCAGCACTAAGTTGTTTATTTCTATCTACTGTGATTTTACAGTTTTGTTTTGTTTTGTTTTGTTTTTTTTTCCTGTGGGTTTTTTCACACTTTGTTTTATTTCCTTCTTCATGTACATTTTATGGTAACATTGATTGCTTGTACTATTCTGTGGAGAAATTAGCTTACACATTCTTTCCCAGAGCTGCAATAGGACATTTTTGGGTAAAGCAGCATCAAAAATATAACTAAAAGAGCAGCAAGTAGGGCTGCACAAAGCATACAAAGAAAAGAGCAAGAGAGAGTCCTGGCATCTTTGGAGCTATTGATCTCAAACCAGCCCAGAAGAACTACAAATGATCCAAAAAAAAACCCAAAACCAAACACCTTTATAAAGTTGAACTATGGAAATATTTTTTTAATGGTTTTGATTAGAAACATTAAAAAGATAAATTACAAATCTAGAAGAATTTACAATATATCCCAAATTGTTACAAGTGTCTTACCAAAATATTGCTTCTAGTCTTATTGTTTTATTTCAATGTAGTAATGCAAGATCTTTGTAACATGTATATTGACCCACTCCTAACTATAGCAGAGATTTGTATTGACTTGCACACCGTGTTTTCCATTCAGAATAAATTTTCCATGGAAAACTCTGCCATGTTTTGGTTCAGATCAATTACAGCACGCTCTTTGAATAAATCAACAGGGTTAAATACTGTTTATTTTACTTATAATGTTAAATGAAAAAAGCTAGTTCAATAGTAGCAATAATAATAAATCTATTAAAAAACAAACAATCAAAAAAACCCCCTCACTTCTGCAAACTCTCTTCACCTTGACAAACTACATTTCTAACAGAAAAATGTTCCATGTGGAAAATTCTGGAAACACTGCACTTGATATGACTTCTTTTTCATGCTAGAGGTATGCTGCCCGGCCACTGAAAATACTTGCACACAACGTTACAGGAAAACACAAAGAGTGGACAAGAGAAGACAGGAACACTGTCCACAGCTAAGACCTCCATTACTTGCTCATTCAAAGACCACAGCAGCTAAGGATTCTTAGCAGGACTAATAAGGTGTTACATGTGCTATTATAGAAACAATAGGTAACTGTAAAGCAAATTATTCTGGACTTTAAATGCATGTCAGATCAAGTATTTTTGAGTTGAACACTGCAGGTGAGCAGAAATGCAGACCCATTTGGGATGTTAGTGAAGAATTCAGGATTCTTCAGGCAAACAGAACTTGTAATATGCTCTTCCATACATGATATTGAACACATAAATTGAGTCTAAGCCTTAGTGTTTGTTAAGGGCTATTGACTTATATTGGCAGATTTCTGACACAGGCAGTTGAAGTCATCTGACCTCTGGTGAAGCAAGCCAGATATGTAGGAGAAGTACTAACTAGCTGATAAACCAGAAATGTGCATTACATGATTGATGTCATCATTCTTTGCTGTAAAATTGTTAGACAATTTGTATATTAATCTTTAGAAATAAAAAGATGGTACAAAATTGTAATGGTTAAGTTTTCTGCATAAAATAAGGCACAGACCTGGATTTTTTTTTTTTTTTTCCCTAATGTTCTGTGGAGGATTGGAAACAAACAAACAAACAAACAAAAAATAGAAAAGGACAGGTAAATTAATGGTTTCAAATTAAGTATAAAACCATTTTTTGGATAAAACATAGTTTCAGCATCATGCTGTTCTTGCAAAATGTCATAAAAGTGAAATTTCATCCTGAGTGCCTCAAGCTTCCTTATTTTTTATTTTTTTTTATTTTTTTTCATTGAAGTCATTTAAAAATGAGAAAAATTGAATGTTTTGAAAAAGATCAAAATGCTATTTAATGCACCCTGGGAAAACTGTTTATCAAAAGTAGGTAGTCTGACCAGCATGTAAAACTGGAATAGTAATTTAAGAAGTATCAGTATCATTACAGAAATGAGAATAAGGAGTATAGAATTGCACCAACAGGTGACAAGCTGGAACTGCTTTGTGATAAACTTCAACTGAACTAATGAGAGAGTGACCCATTTCAAATGCAAGATGAAATAAAATATTTAAGTTTTAAGGCCTATGAAGACTGCCCAGATTTCAGGAGAAATCAAGAACCTCTTCCGCTTGAAAAATTTGTTCCAGTAGAGCTCTTCCTGGTCAGAAGAGAAGCCAAGAAATTATATTCTCTGTTCTGAATGTTTCAGTAGTTATGCCAATCAACTAGTATCATGAGTCTTAATGGCTGCAAGCAGGATCAGTCAATGAACAAATATCAGAAGATGGTCTTTGAAATAAATTTAATTGATCATTATACCCACAAAGACTATAAGTTTTCTTTCTTTAAATCTTCATAATTACATCAAAACCAGTAGAAACAAGAAAAAAGTACAGAATGTTATTCACCTGTGGGGACAAAACATCCAGACCAATTTCATACCTCCCTAGAATAAAATATTTGAAATCCAAAGTTATTTCTGAAAAACAAACTCCTTATTTTCCATGACTGAGGTGATTGTTTGTGGCTGGACATACTGCTCACTACAGAAATTTCTAGAGTGCTATTGATTCATCAGCGGGGGAAGACTATCTGTATTATCTCACTCCAGTGGCATCAATTCTAAAAACTGTAGGCTGCATTTCAAAAAGGAATAGAATTTTTCACCGTGCTGAACTAACACACAATAATCATAAGTTAACATTACTATTGTTACCATTGGTTATGAGCCTTGGGCTCTATATCAATGATATCATACTAATGAGAAAGCTTCATCTTCCTCCACTTAACACAGAGAACAAAAATACAAAGAGGATAAATACAGTCAGTATCCTCCATGATCGATATGGATAAAGTAACAGGCTGAATGCTTACCACTGTAATTCTAGCTAGTCAGCGATTATGATTTATTCTCATGCTGACTCAGTGCTTCAGAGTGAAATACTGCAATCCCTCCCACTCCTCTAGTGCTTGCCAAATCCCATTAGGAAATGTATAGTAATTAAGGTTAAATAACACCATGCTATCCAAATCTGCCCAGAAGGTAATCCAGAATGTCTCCGAAGTCAACTAGAAGGGAAATCTCTCAGACCAATGCAAAAAAAAAAAAAAAAAAAAAAAAAAAAAAAAAAAATGCTTAATACCTGAGAAGAGCAACTGCTGTGTTGTTCCCTACAGGAAAGTGAGCCAGGAGCCCAGGGTGGCTATGACACAGGACAGGCAATGACTGCACCAACAGGGAGCAGCTCACTACGCCTCAGCCAGGAAAACAGAGTAAGGTGATGACACCAGCAGTTTCTATCAACAGCCTAGTGAGCATCAGGCTAAAGTAAAATAAGCAAGGTTCAAGGTCAACCAAGGAAACCCAAAGAGCAATTCAGGAATAGCCAGGTCTGGGATGAAATGGAACTCCTGGACCTATGTTTTATTTCTGATCAGTTAAAGAAAGCTGTTCTAGTGCCTAGGATTTAGTGTTACTGATTATTTTGCCCCTTTCCTTGCATAAAACTTTTTTTTTTTTTTTCCCCCCACACATTTCTGATGTGACCCGTAATCCCCTGTGCAAATTTTGGAACAGATAAACTTTAAACATTCATGTCCCCAGAAAAAACATCTTTTAATCTATATAGTAGGAGATGTATCTTTCTCAAACGTAAAGGCTGCAGCCTGCAAGGCACATTCTTGCCACTAAAGAAAAAAAAAAAAAAGCCCTGAAATTAAGTGAATGAAAGCTATGTCTGCCACAATATTTCACCTGAAATAGCCAGCAATAAAAGAATGACTGCTTGGGCAGAGCATAAGAGGTCTTCTGCTGTCTTAAGTACAATGAATGGTAGAAGGCTGGAAACCCTTTAGCTCTATACTGACTGGCACGTACAGAAGGGGGTAGCTGTCTACCCTGACTTGAATGTTCACTTATAATATGTTCTGCACAGACATACCAAAAATATGAGTACCTTGGTTTTCATAACTAATCAAACAATTTCAGTTACAGTCTCCTCAGTATCCTGGCACCTGTATATAGAAGAGCCTAACAAGGGTGTCTGAAAACATTCGGCCCTACCCTGTGACTCATCATGCACGTTAGGTACTTGTTTCTTAACCAACAATCCCACACCCTGCTATGCGTTAGCATTTTCAGGGAAGCAGCAGAATCATTACCCTTCAGTGCTTCTTGGTTTGTATCTCACATCCAAGTCAGAATTTAGTAACACACCTGAGAATTAGTTATGCTAAGCACCAGCCTAATTCTCTTCATGGATTATGGCCTTTCTAGGTTCTCAGTGAGAAGCCTGAAAATTTTCCCGAGTACTTCAGTAATATTGTCTATATGTTTGTATTCACATTTTTAAGTTCAGATAACAAATGACCTGTTTTCTTCTGTAAATATCTGTTACTGAAGTCAATATTGGTGAAAGAAAAATTGTTTCTGGAATTAACGCCTTTTTCAAGGGTTAATCTTACATTTCTAAATTACATATACACTTTCCACTATAACTGTAGAATGAAAATAAAACAAGATCAAAGCTTGATATCAGAAGAAATTAGCTTTTTTTAAGTTTGTTGTTTTATTTTTAAAAAAATAAGTGTGGATACAAAGCTGACTTTACACAGTCAGTTAGAACAGTTTCTCTGCTTACTTTAAGGGAAACAAAAATTATGAAAGCCTCATTAGGCATACTTGTCATCAATTTCCCTGATTTGTAGACATCAATAATTGCTTGATCTATAGCAATATGCTCCTTTTAAAGAGAAATCTTCTTATCAAGTAGTATTTTGTACTAAAATGAATGTTTGATCACAACCATTCTGAAATATAGTTGTTCAATTTTTCTCATTTGCTCCCACTCCACTCTGACAGTCTTGCTGATCTCATATCACTTGACATTGTCCTTATGCACTTTAAGACAGCCTTAACTTCTAATAGCTTCAAAAAGAAAAACAGTCCAAAATGATAATGAGAAAAAAGGATATATAATTAGTTATGATTTACTAGTTTAGTGATATTTCAAGATCATCAGTAAAATATTTCATGGAAATCTACCTATATCTTGACGGTTCATAAAATACCAATAATTACAAAAATCAGTGATAAATATATACTACTTAGTATATCTACCTACATGTAACTAGTGTTACATAGTAGTATCAGTGTAATGGACATGATAGAAAATAATAATTACAAATATCAAATTCCAACTCCATTTTTTTTGTATAATTATAACTGATAAGAAATAAAAGAATAATTTTTGCCAAACAGGAGCTAAAGGCAAAGAATAAATATATTTTTTTTTAAAAAATCCCACTAACACCCATAGTAAGTTTTGTGTTTACACTGAGGTAAAATTACATGTCATTGGTTTCAGGTACTGATTACCTGAATAGGTAATCTCTAATAGTAAAATATGTCTGCATTATTAATGGTGACAATGGCTGTCTAACAGATCACAACTTAGTGTATATTTAAGCTCATAATATCTTCATACTTTTAAGTGAAAGACTCAGAATTTTCTTGCTTCTCACCTATCAAGAGCAAATAATAAATTACTTTCCCATTGCTTTAAGTAGAAAAAGTTTAGGATTAGACTCTAAAAGAGTCCTATCTTTGCAGCTTACTTGGACACATAACCGGGTTTACCAATAAGATCCAAAGACTGTGAAGCTAAATGTCATTAAAAGCAATTAAAAGTGTATTACTATATAGTCTCATTTGATTTCTTCATAAAGATGTGTTAACTGCAAGTTACTATTGAACTAGCCTCCTGGAAGGGTTTATTCTGTGGATAATCAAGGCTATTGCAGAATTAAATTTTTTATTCTTCAGGAGAAAAGTGCTAGCTGTGAAAATCAGAAGAATCCTATAGGTTAAGGTGAAAGTTTTAGTCAAATTCCTCTTTCCACTCACAAAGAAATGGGAATAAGAGAAACTGTAAAAAGAATCGGTGCAAACAATGGTTTATATAGAAACAGTTTGATTTGAAGGAACATGACATTTCAAAAAACTTTAGAAAGCACTATCAATTATAATACATTTTGATTTGTGTTGTATTTATGTTGATAGTTTAGCTCAGTCAAAAGCTTGCATTATCCTGCAATACTGCTGCGTAAGCACAGAGAGCAATCCAAATGCATTCTATCTAATCAGTGTTTATTGAATGGAAAAAATGGCTGAATGAATTGTGGTTATATGCCATTATTAAGTGTTTTATCATAAACTACAGAGAGCTTTAAATTGCACTTTTTATACAAAGGGGACTCCAGAATGTCAGCACACTTCAAAAAAGTATGATACTTAAAACAACCTTATATGAAAATATATAATATGAAAATATGTATAGAATTGTTCCTTAAATTTGTAACGCTTTTATCATGAAATAACAATTAAATTTAAAACTCAGGGATTTTAATTTATAGTTACTTTACCTTGATTAAGATTTTTCTCTGATGCAATGCACTGAAAATATTAAGTTTACTATATTCATTTTAAGTATTTATTTTAAGGTGGTAAAATTAATACACTTCTCTAGAGACATTTAGGCCATATTCTAGAATGATGATAATTTCCTTCTTTTCAATGTTTTTGCATATAATTTTCCCATTCTAACTTGTAATGAAAAACCAATAATTCAAATTTTTCTTATAACGTAGTAATTGGGTGGAAAAAAAAAAAGTAGTAACAGGTCAATCAAACCCTTTTGCTGAGATATTCAAAGTTTACCATTGTCACATATGCTGTACTACTATTACTAACATTTCTAGAATGAAGTGTCATTTTGAAAGCAAACATTTAACTGTCCTTTTCTAAGCTGAAAAGCAGGATATTCTACTATTATCAAACGTATGTTAAAAAACATTTTTGAAGCAGACTGAGAAATGGTTACAGCTCGAACAAATCAAAATTCTCCCATCAAAAATAGACTTAAGATATTATTATCATGTTATATAGAAAAAAAATATTTATTTTACCATAGAGATTTTGTTGTTCTTTGGACGTGCTCTAAGAGTCTCATGGTTTGACATCTGTCACTCTTCGTATTTTCTACCCATATACTACAAATTTACACTCACTTCAGAACTTTATATTGAAGTGTGGGTCTTCCTACAAACAAACTATGTGGATCTCCAAGCACCCTGAGAGCGGCCAATTATAAGAATATTTGCAGACTTTACTGCATATGTGTAGACCTGGGTACCAGAATTGGTTATTGTTTGCCTAGTAAAATCATACATCAGTATTTCATTCTCTGTAAAGTAGTAATAAACCACAGAAATTGAAGACATGAAAGGTAACATTTCACATCATTGTACCTTTTCTATATTTTGCATCTTCAGAAGAATCATCTCTGAATAATACTAATAATTTATTCTCAAAAAAATTTAAAAGAAATTAAATTTTTAACTATGAAAAAAGTATTTTCTCTTGAAAATACTTTATCTTATATTTATTTTAAAGGAAAATAATTACAATGTAAACATAACACAGATGACTGAACTTAATGTGTTGCAATCCTTTTATCTTACCTGCTTCATAAATTTTTGTGGTCGTGGTAGTAATAACAATATTTGCAAGCTTTATTTGTTTTTATGAACAGTAGTTAAAAAAACTTGCCAAATATTCTTGGCTACAAACAAATTCTCTGCTACTTTGAGATTTTATACATTCTCTCCAATACCATTTATCTGGCTGATCATCTTTTGTTCCTTTCAAGGGATACTATTTCTGTACATTCTGCATCTGTGATACTCACAGAAAGTTTACTGCATTTCAAGTACACTCAGAAATGTGGCACAATTGGAGCTGATTAGACAGAACAGTGACACTGGAGAACATATTCTCTTCTAGCACTGTTCTGAGGCTGACTAATCCTTTGGAATCCCTCCCCACATCTGGAATAACTACTTTTTCCTATGTTTCATATAAAGTAATTTACTTTTTCAAGCACTGTCGAAAAACCTTACACGCAGTTTTGCTGAAAAATACAACAAACTAATACTTTAAGTATGGTTTCTTTGCAGTATCATCTGGAAAAAAAAACGGGTTCTAGAAAAGCCAAAGTAAAAAGCCAGATTTCTTATTCTCTACAGAGACAATAAATTAATTGCTGTTGCAAAAAATAAAGCAGTTTCAATTACAAAGATAGGATACATGTTAAATGAACACCTGATTTGGAAGTGTTTTTGTAATTGTTTTTGGTTTTTTCCTCCTTTTTTATGACTTAATGAATTAAAGCTCCTTTGTATGAAGTGATTCACTATCAGTGCCTTGAAAATCAAAATTAAGGGATGCAACGCACTTTTCAAAGATAAAAGCTTAATTTGTATCTTTTCTTTGCCTTATAATTTACATCACCTGTAATTTCTGCAGCTCTGCCTCCTATTACAATCAAGCACAAATGACTAGTGTATTTATAACCCACATCAAAAGCAGCTAAAATCATCATACAAGTTTTATATATCAAATTATTTCCTCCTTTCTGTTTCATAGGGATACCACAATGAAACTAGTCACATTTTAGCTATTCTGCAACAAATCTGGAACTTTGGACAGACTTCAAATCACTGTATCTTATAGACCAATGCAGGCAGCTTACATGTTAGCATTAGCTACTTTCTGACAGCGTCTAAAATCAATAAAAAGCATTGAATGTCTTAATTTGAAGTACCATCCAGGATACTTTGTTATTGGATCCCAGACTCCACAGGATTCTGAAGACACAGGCATATCTAAGAAGATACATTTTGGTGTGTATTTGAGCTAAGCAGAAAAATGCATAAAAACTGTCTGTCTTCCTAGACAAATTTGAGAAGCCACATGAGACCTCACCGTAATATAATACGATATAAGCCATAAACATCTCTGTTTCCCAGGGACTTCACTAAACTGTTTGAGGGTAAAGAAATCGTTATATAAAATTTCATCTTAATCTCACTAGAAAGGACTGAAATGTCTATGGTAAATATATGTACATCTGTATGCATCTATATATACATACGTATATCTGACATAAAAGGTATCTGACTCTTTTTTGACCTCAGACAAACTTTTTGTTGATGGCCTTAGTGTACTCTTAATGTACAGCTGCATAAGGAGAAGCTCTATTAATACTCTGTAAGGACAGACTCTGTTCTGTGAAGTTCAATGGACTTGTTCACTTTTCACCTACCTTAATAAGCTTTAATTTTATTTTTATATGTTGTACATAACCAGTGATAAGCTCCTTGCTGCCAAAGCATCTAAAAATCAATTCAAAAAAGCTTTTAAAACAGTGTGGAGAGAGAGGTGGGTTATAAATGGAACTGCTGACAGACCTTATCCTTAGTGTCTTGAATGTCTCATGGTCATGTTTCAACATAGCTCTGAAAAAAGGACTAAAATACCTGTTTCAACTCTTCTAAGAAGTGCTGAAACAGAAAAAGAACATTTATGTTCCAAGCACATTCAAAAAGATTAGTTTGCATTTTTAACAAATTTCTGTATGTTTTTCATTGTTTCTACAGTAAAATGACAAAAAGGAAAAAAACTCTTTGCTCATTACCATGTAGCAAGGGAGGACTCACCACTGGCAGAACCTCATTAAGTCTATACTTCTGAATCTTTCATAGAAAAAAAAAAAAATATCAGAGAATAAAACTTTATAAAATTATCTGTAAAATCCTCACTGAATTTGCTGGGAGGCGTTCTTTTTATATACATATATATATACACACACTACCTATTACTATACAGCTGAACTATGAGAAGAATTATAGATTATGAAAACAATATTTATCAACTCAATCAGGCTACAGTTTGGCTTCATAAAGGAAAGAGACACCCATTGTCAACCACCTCACAAATCTAGTACACTCCCATGACCAATAGGATACCAAATTTTACCCAGACATGAACACAAGGAGCTGAGTGTTATGTACTTTTACAGATACATAGCTGAGCACAATCATACTTCTCTGTAGTATGTGTCTAAGAAGATAATTGGAGTAAAATAAGCAGTGGAAGGAATTCTGTAAATGAGGAAGCAAAACAGAAGACCTCTTACTTGTATAATAGAGGTCATAAGATAAAATAACAACCCTAAGGTCAGCTGTATCCTTCATGGTAAGAATTTACCAAATTCTTAAAGCTTTCTGGAACAGTATTTAAACAAACTTTTCCCTGTAGCATGAATTGCTTTCTTATCTCATAATAAACAGGATCAACAGACATATACATAATATTAGAGAATATATAAGATTTCTAAGAAACTGATTCTTGTACGGGGTCATTTTTTATTGTAGTTATCCACTTCAAAACTGTACCTACCCTCAGAGTAGGAAAAAAAAAAATAAAATAAATCTCAGAATGGAAAATCTAGACATGTATTTTTTTAATTCATTTCATCATTCTCAAGATATAGTTGAATCACTTGTGCCAAATCCAAGTCTGTTTTAGTCTGAGCTGCTGCACCCTAAATCATTTCAGGAGAAATTGCTCACAGTGGTGTAATTGTTGTCAGGTGTTCCTGCTCTAAACAACAGGAGCAAAGCTGCAATCACCTATCTCTAAAATGAATAATGACTTGCAAGCTGCCAAAAAGTATCTTTGGACCTTTAATGTTCATAGGCTATAGCATATGGATTTTTTATTGTTTTCCCTTAATGCATGGCTGAATGCTATAGTTAACGCTAATTGAATAAAAGGTGTTCTTTCAGTATTTCTACAGGCTGTGAGCAGCCTTGACATTTTTCTTAAACAGAAACAAGATAGATTATCTGTAAAACTTTGTATCAGATAAACCAAAACAGAATCCTTAGATTAAACACAGTGTCTCCTGAATTCATTGAATCACATTTCCTTAAACTTTATGAAATCAAATAATCATCTTGCGTTTCCAGAGCAGGCAAAACTTACACTACTTTAAAATTAGGCATAAAAAGCATACTGATGGATCATTCAAAAAAAATCTTTTTATCATAAATGTGTGCCTCAGACAACTTGCTTCATACAAAAGCGTATAAAACATCTAAACTGTTAGTGACTGTTCTGTAAATATCAGGCAAAATAGGAAAAGAAAAAAAAAAAAATTAAAAAAACCTGTTTGCACGAAAGACCCAAATGGCTGCAAACACATGAAGAAAACTTAGAAATCAGAAAGGTTTATAAATCTTCAAATAAATTAGGCTATTTCCACTAAGAATATTCAGGGAAAACAATAGTATTTGATGACTTTGGTGAATGGAGTTGTATATTGGCTTCAAACAAGGGAACTAGATATGATGACACAATAAATTTTCTTCCAGTCCTATTTCTTATGTATGTGAACTGAATTGCCTTTTACAACTAGGAATTGTCATAGCAAATCCCCCTACTCTTAAGTAAGCAGAAAAACTCTGTTTGAAAGCTCTGGTTTCCTTTTATACTTTGCACCCTCTACAGACATCCTCAAGGACATTCTTCTGTGTCAGGAAGGAAGCTAAAAGATACCATCACTCCAGAGATTCTTGTCATTCCAGATCAGTCACTGGAATGAAACGGTACCAGTATTTTTTCTGCTATCATCAGTTTCTGCACAGTTTATTATTAATTTTTCATTAGATTTTGAGAACTAAGATATTTTATGCTGAATTTCTTATGATATGATGTTTTATGTAGACAGACTGAAACTATTACTATAAAAATGATGGGAATTGTACTTCTGCTTTTATGTTGAATGAATCCTAATGCTTGACAATTTAATGATCAGCTTTTCATACTGTAAGGCTGGAATTTCATGAGCACTTTTTCATGCTCAGTGGCAAGCCATACATTTGTAAAACTGTCTGAGCTAATTAGTACAATGTATTCACTTACGTGCACAAATATCTGATAGTGGTAATGGTCTGCACAAAAGTAGCCTCCCAAAGCATGCATGATCTGTGATACGATGTAATAACAATCTGAATAAGTGAATTAAAATAATGCAATTGTTGATTTTTGTTTTGTGCTTAAATTATTTCCAGGTAAATTCTGAGCTATAACATAGAATAATAATATTTTAACTATTTAGGTATTCCTTTGCCCAGTCAACGTAGAGTGAACATATATCACACTACATGTCATTGACAACTGAAAAAAAAAAAAAAACAAAAAAAAAACCAAAAAACAAAACAAACCTATTGCAGAAACATTTTTGCCTTATAATTCTTGCTTCCTAGAGTGGTATATTCCCCCTAACAAAGGAACAGAGAAGTTAAAGACAAAGGATTCCTCTGTTAAATAACATAAAAGTCAGAATATGATTCACCATTCATCTGAGTGTAGTAGTACAGGAAGGGCAACAAACAAAAGTTTTTACTGAGACCAAGGGGGTAGAGGTGGGGAGACAAGAGAGACGATCAATTTAATTATCTGATGCTGAGAAACTCAGGGCCCACCTTTTCTGCAATTAAATCAATAGGTTATAAGTCAGGAGAGAATATGGCCCGGAAATGTCAAAACAGAATATCAATGAGATCTAAGTACCTAGTTTTTAAAAACTCCAGGCTTCTTAGGGACAAAGCATAAGAAGTTATCATACCTGTTCATTGGTAAATCCCACCTTCTGTAGCTGAAACGCAGATGTGGAACAGCATGATAACATTACAGCATGATGAGAACAGAGTATTTCCAAAGCCTTTAGATTAAACACTTCGAAGCAAAAAAAGAGATCTAACTATGACCTACAAATTATATTTTAAAGGATACAAGAGCAGAGCCTCACCTACACTAAATTAGTTAAGCTTCAATGACTTCAAATAATATGCCAACATATGTCAGATGAAAATCTTACCCATAAGCTTCATCTTTCCACAGAGCTCGTGTCTATTTTTAAGTGAACACCAGCTACCAAACACTGCCTCAGGTGGAATATTAAATGTATTGAACAGTAAATCATAGGATGATTTAGAAAGATAGCATATAGAAGGGGCCCCTTGTCCATCCTACTTCCCCTAACTGAGGGCAGCTTGAAAGCAGGAGTTTCAAAGCTTTGCCCAGTCAAGTTTCCAAGAATGAAGGCTCCACAACCTCTCTGGGCATCCTGTTGTACCCGCTTAACCACCTTCACAGTGATTTTTTTTCTTCTCAGTAGCTAATTAAAATTCCTCTTGTTGCAGTTTGTGACCTCTGTCCCTCTTCTTACTACTGCCCACCTTTGAGGAAAGCCAATCTCAATCACCCATTATACAGCCAAAAATAACATCCAAGTATCCCACCTCATTAAAAAAAAAAAAATTAAAAATGAAAATAAATCAGTTCTTCAAACCTCTTCTTGAGTCTCATGTCTTCTAATGATTTTGGTGGCCCTGTTCTGGATTCACTACAGTTTGTTAAATAGGATGCGTGACAAGAGGCCAGACTTTGCTGCAAGGTATCATATAGGCTGGTCCTTTGCTTCTCCACCAGTAGGACTACTTGAATGACTTGTTGTTCTGCTTTTACCTCAACGTAGAAGAATCTCCAACTGATGTTACTAGTATGGACAAAGCCGTAAAGATTTATGTGACTCAAAATACTGTTCCACCTTCCTTAAAAACAAAAGACAGAACTTTAAAAAGAGTTAAAGTGCTTAAGTTTCAGTTGAACCTTTGAAAAGTATTAAAATTAACTGAGTCTCATATGCATAGGCTAAGATAATTTTTTTAAATGAAATTTTCAGTTCTTGTAATATTATTCTGTACTCTTTGATATGTTGTTTTAATTACTGTGGAAAACAAAATCAAAATATATACACATGGGGATCTTTATCTTACAATCACATATACAATGCACAGACTCACACAATATACATGTCCTGGTCTGATGTGTTCCAGAGAGCTCTACTATCATAATGATAACTCTCAATATGCATAAGGCTAACAAAATCCTGCAAAAACTTGTGAATATGAAAAAAATTTCCCTGCTTAAGCACCACATTCAGTTCTAAGGGTTTACCAGCAAAGCTTATGCGACGGATCATAGCCTCATGATATCATAAAATTTTCATTACCATGTATTACAATGGATTTAATTACAAATTAACAAATATTAGTAAATTACAGAGTAAGATTTAAGAGAATTTTGTGATGAATACAGAATGTATTAAGAGGAGAAAAACAACAGAAAACTTATTAATGGACATAATTATATTCTAGAGGGAAATGTAAATGACTAGAATAGTTTATTATTTTAAGCAATTAATTAATTTGTGCTTAACACTATCACATATTGAAATAATATTAAATAATACTAGATAGAAGTGAACGATCCATTAAATGTATTCTAAAGCAGCTTGTAGAAATCAAAGCATAGGTTCAGGAAGGTCATTATAAAAAATAAGACCATTTTTCTCAATATATAACAAACCAGCAGCTTGAGTCAATAATGTAGTAGACAGATTTTTTTCAAAAATGCTGATATATGTTGTGGTCAGCAGTTGTCTGTACAATTTACATTGCAATTGTTGACACCTGCAGATGCCCTCAAACTCAATTCCTCTCTTTATAGAAGGCTGCAGAGCTGCTGGCAAAGCATTCTTTTGCAAGGGACTTTTCCTCTGGAATGCTTTTCCTTGCCAAGGTCTAAAATAGCCATAAACTGTTGACATTCTGGGTATGCTACAAAGTCCATCTGTGTGAGATGACTGAGACAGTAACGGGTGGGATATCTTGTGGGAAGGTGTGATGGAGGTGCACGGGTCTTATGACTAGAAATTAAATGGGGTGTTAGAGAGTGGGAGGACAGAAGAGTGCAGCTTTTTTTGGAAGTTTTATTTATTGCAGTCTCTATATTATGTTTTAAAATACATGCCAAGGTTGCTCAAAGTCTTACATGTCCTCTAGAGTGCTTATTTTGGATGAAAATCTAAATGAATGATAATTCTATTCCTAGTGTTAATGATTCATTTTGTTTTCCAAATTTCTCAGAGATTTTTTCATAAATTAAAACCTGAGCAGCAGTTACTTTCCAGAATCCGTCCATAATGAAATTGGTATGACTTCTTAAAGAGTAAGATACTATTCAGAGTAAGAATACAAGAATCAACCCAAATGATTTTGACAGTTAAAGCCTGATGTTTTACAGCAACTTTTTTGTTAAAATGCCCATGTTAAGCAAAATGTATTACAGTGGTAGCACTGGTTGGTTTTCAAGGAAAACACAAAAAGTACTGACTCTGGTTGAAAGTACAAATAAATAAATAGTGAAATAAACAAAAACACTACTGATTTTCCAATACAAGCCATTTAATCAGTGATAATCATTTTAAGAAGACTATATGTATATATTCTAATCTAATATTTTTTTACATGTGTAGTCAAAGTCCTACAGCTCAGCTCAATTCAGCACAGCTCAGGTAGTGAAAAAAGAGTTGCAGATAGCCAATATTTAAAAAATCTTGTTTGCTAACTGCATGTTTGGAAGAATAACCTCATGTTTATAAGAATAGAACTTCTATTCATAATTATTTAACAGATTTCATGCAAAAACTTTCTCTTTCAACCAAAATGATGCCCTGAAATTCAAACTTTAGCACTGATCTATGCTAATAATAAAAGATTACTCACGATTTATGTGGTCTTTTCTATATTTAATACATGATTAGGCATTGTTTTCACTAGTGGCACTAGGGACAATAAACTGGAAAAGGTGACATTCCTAAAGTCTTTCAGTTTTGCTCAATATTTAGTCACCCAAAAAATCCACCACCTGAGATAACAGTGAAAGATCATCTACACTAATTCTTTTAGACATCCTGGCCCTCTTTGTTTCCATTAAAGTGTAGCATTTCCAGATTAAAAATCTGTACCATAAAATACTAATTTTGATCACATGGCTGGGTTTTTGTTTTAGAGAAATGGGAAAAAAATTATCTGAACAGCTCACTATAGACAAAGCCATGTTTTTTTTGGTGGATCTGCTTCGAGGACTATAGCATTTTTCCACTACACAAAGTTCATGAAGACAGAAGATTTGCCTGTCAAAAATACTGTGATTTGTTGTAGATATACAAGTATATTATTAGAGTTCCACATTGATATTGCCAGTTGATATATGTTAAAGAAGCTACTTAGATGTATTGATGTCAGGGACAAGATTTATATTTTTTCCCTCAGAAGTCAGAAGATATTGCCAAGACATGACATGAAAGGATGTGAGTTTTAACTTTTTATTTATTTTCCATCTTTTAATGAATTCCTCTGTTCTGTAATTCTTTTTTGATGAAGAATTAAATAAAATTTACTTTAGTCAACTTTTAAGTGTCCTTAATTTCTGCTGCTTAATGGATGCAATTAATTGAAGGATTGTTTAAAAAAACTAATCATAGTTTTTATGGATTAAACTAGACATAACTAGAAAATGTTTCAAGTTTCAGGGAATATTAGTTGGTGGATCAAGCAAAGAAATTTTTAAATAGATGTTAATTTTTTTTTTTTTATTTTAACTTGTCTTATTCAGCTATTCACTAGGAAGAACAATTGTTCATTTCAGATAGTACTGGTACACCAATAATACCTATCACATGTAACAGCCACATAAACAAAAAATGGTATTTAGGAACGGATTCTAAAGAAAACAGAAACAGGTGAAGGTTACAAAGTTTAAAAATATCTCAAAGGAAACATTTCTTAAAAAAAGATTCTCTAAAAAACCCCTTTTTCTTTAAATTCACTTAAAATTATCTGTATCCATAACTGTTGATTTTTCTCTGCACATTTAAGCATTTTGGCTTCATAAAAATGCATTGCATATTCTTTCAAAACTTAAAAAAAAAACCAAAACACTTAGAGATGAAACAAAAAAATCAAAAGAACATAAATTTTGAAAAATATCCATTTATTCTTACTGTTAAATACACAGTCTTCAAAAAATTTGCTTGATGACGAACAAGCACATGTTAATTACCCTCCGCTTCTCCACATGCCTATCTCTTCTTGATATTGTCTAATGTCAAACCAGACAGCCCCACAATGACTCTTGTACCCTTGTAGGAAGGATAAGAGCATAACTTTTCATTCCAGACATCCCCCAGTAACAACAGCACTTCAATTATGTCTAAATCCACATAATCAAGATGAATGTAAAGCCTCCCTTGGGATTTTTTTCCCCCTCCTTTTAAGCCTTTTTTTTTCTGCTCACATTTCTTTATCACAAAATAGACTATTCTACTTGACTCCCACTGAAAATTTCCAGGACACTTAAAAAAAACAGGTCTTTTCTCTCTGATTGCCTGTCTCTGCAATATAGATTGCACTGAATTCTAGTTTCTACACCTTAAAGATTTTACATTTATGTCAAGTAGCCAAGAACATTCCAGTGTGCTGAGGTAGATGAACTCGGTGTGCCCAAAGTATGCCAGATACAATCAGCTCCAAGAAGCACTGAAGTAAAACACTGAGAATTTTTGAAGCTTATTTTAAAAGCAGAGCCATAAAACTTGACACATTAATCAGGCTGGCATTATTATCAGTGATGTAAGTAGACATAATATGATC